>NW_027043760.1:0-40888 GCF_036013475.1 Columba livia
TAAGAACAGTGGTCTGACAGAGCCCGACAGGAGTGCAGGTGCTATCACTTCAGTGAGGGTCCAGGTGATTTGATAAGGGTGGTGTGGGTGGGGCCTGGGGTGATTGACCCCTCCCCTTCCCAGGGGAATGTGGGAAGGGGTGGGCGGGCCTCAGGGTATTTGAGCCCCAGTCCCTAGCAGGGAAGCTCATTCTGCTCCTGGGCTGCTTGGGTGCTGGTTCTCTGCTGCTCCTTTAGCAGTCAGCAGCTTTTGAGCTGTTTAAGCTACATGGGTGGGTGTGTTTGGAGAAGTGGAGATGTCTGTTTGAGGTAGGACCTTCAGGATCAGAAAAGTTTCAATAGCAGATATAGTTGAAAGTATGTTTGTAACTATTTTTCATTTATTGAATCAATTCCTGGTACTTGCATTTTCCTCTAAATTCCTGATTGCAATGAAAATGGGTGTTAATTCTTGGTTTGTATTGGTGTGTAACAAGTTGCTGATATAATCTCTCTCCTAGGATGCTCAGGTTATCTACCAGGGGTTAGGATGAGCCATCTCGTATCTGTAGGTGGAGTTTTAGCATTCTGAAGGAAGCAGCAGGACATAACGCAGAGTGTCTTTCAAGCTACAGGCTGGCTCATGGCCCCCCTGATCACCCACAGAACAGTGTGTTGTCCACAGAAACTTTGCAGAATGCGGTGAACCCTGGTAGATCATTCAAATCTAACTCCCAGAACTCCGTCAAGGAGAGCAATGGCTAGGGAACTACGACGGACAACCATTATGAGTGCTCATTATTATGTATGTGATTTTGTATTGTGGGTGATGAAGGGGAAAGTGGCAACTTTATGGTTTGTAACAAGCACTACAGTTCTTTGTTTCTCACCGTCTTAGGCGTCACAAGCGATGAGGGTTTGTGACCGTGCCCGCGCCACGACAACACTGACCGGACCGCCCTGGAACTCTGCCTGGGTTCTTGCCTTTCGGCCGCTTCTGGTCAGGGGTGTTTGTGGCGTTGTCCTGGGCTGTGCCGGCAGCTGTGCTCTCTACCCGTCCAGTCTAAGGGGACTGGCACTTTATTCCCAGCATCTTGAAGGTTTTAGGTCTTGTAGCAGCTTCTCGTATTTGCGCCGTCTCTGCGTGTTTGCGCCAGGAGCTGCCGTCTCATAAGGGGCCGTGACGTTCGGCTCCTTTTTTTCTGGGGTTGGCAGTAGAGGCTCCTCGCCTCACCCCTGCCTCCCCGCAGGTTGTTTTTGCTGTTGCCGTCTCTGGTACGGAGTCATTTTTGTTGTGGAGCATTTTTGGTGTTATTGCTGTCGGGTCGTCTATAATGTTGTGTGGAGCATCTGTCTAAGCAAGTGCGCGTTTGGCTCGGAGCTGCTCTGCCGGAGGTGTAGAGTTAGGAGCGGGCGGACTGAGTTTAGGAGTCCACGATTGATCTGTGGACATTTTATCCTGCGTAGGCAGAGGTTGTGCGGTCATCTGGGACGGAGTAGCCGTGGGCAGGGGAGCGGACAGTCCGTTCCCCAGTGGTCTTTGGGACTCAGTTAGACCTTGTTGTGGGATTCCTGAATAGAAAGCAGACCGCTGGAATGGTCAAGCTGTTGATGAGCTCCTGGGTAACTTGTTGAATACCTTGGTTTCAGATGCAGAGGGACAACTTGCACGAAAGAGCGACGGAGGAGGCGAGCCGAGCGCCGGAAGCAAGTGGGTCTGTGCGTGGTGGGAGCAGGAAGCTGTGCTGTGTGGCTCTAGCTAAGTTTGGTCGTTTCTCTCTTTTCTAGCGTGAAGCAAAGTGGAAAGCTGGGTATCGGCAGCGCAGCTCCTCTGGCAAGGTGAGCACGGAGCCGTGGTAAGGGGCGAGGAGGAGCGTGGTGCCAGGGTTTCGTTCAAAGAGCTACAGTTCTTTGTTTCTCGCCGTCTTAGGCGTCACAAGCGATGAGGGTTTGTGACCGCGCCCGCGCCACGACACGCTGACCGGACCGCCCTGGAACTCAGCAGGAGGTGGGTGTTGCGGAAGGGGTCGGCGTTTGCCCCGCGGCGCCGTGTGCCGGCGCGGCTTAGCGAGCGAGTGCTTCTCGTGTTTCTGCAGGCGCTGAAGAGGAACCCGGCGACGCGGGAAGACGCCCGTTGGCACACGTGGCGTTTTCCTCTGCTGAAGATGGGTTCGGTCCCTCGGCCCTCTGAAAGCTAAGTGGAGGCGAGGGCTGGGAAGGGGCTGGGAATCGCAGGGACGGGGGGTTTAGCTCTGCTAAGGGCAAGGGCCGTCCAGGAACCGTGCCCTTGGCGCGGGTGAAGGGCCCGGGGACCTTTACCGTGCGATGCCAGCGTGTGCCGGGCAGGGCAGCTCCAGCCTGCGTCTGCGTTGTGCTGTAGTTCGGGAAGCCTGCCTTGCGCCTGTCAGACGATCCTGGGGTCTCGTTGCGTTCGAGGGGCACGAAAGGCATCTCGGGTGCCATCCCGCATCTGGAACGCCGGTGCCGATCGGCGTAGCGCCGATTGGGCGCTGGTTTTCTGGAGTCGGCAGCCGAAAGCTGTGGCGGGTTCTTGCCTTTCGGCTGCTTCTGGTCAGGGGTGTTTGTGGCGTTGTCCTGGGCTGTGCCGGCAGCTGCTCTCTCTCACCATCCAGTCTAAGGACTGGCACTTTATTCCCAGCATCTTGAAGGTTTTAGGTCTTGTAGCAGCTTCTCGTATTTGCGCCGTCTCTGCGTGTTTGCGCCAGAGCTGCCGTCTCATAAGGTGCCGTGACGTTCGGCTCCCTTTTTTTTCTGGGTTGCAGTAGAGGCTCCTCGCCTCACCCCTGCCTCCCCGCAGGTTGTTTTTGCTGTTGCCGTCTCTGGTACGGAGATCATTTTTGTTGTGGAGCATTTTTGGTGTTATTGCTGTCGGGTCGTCTATAATGTTGTGTGGAGCATCTGTCTAAGCAAGTGCGCATTTGGCTCGGAGCTGCTCTGCCCGGAGGTGTAGAGTTAGGAGCGGGCGGACTGAGTTTAGGAGTCCACGATTGATCTGTGGACATTTTATCCTGCGTAGGCAGAGGTTGTGCGTTCATCTGGGACGGAGTAGCCGTGGGCAGGGGAGCGGACAGTCCGTTCCCCAGTGGTCTTTGGGACTCAGTTAGACCTTGTTGTGGGATTCCTGAATAGAAAGCAGACCTGTGGAATGGTCAAGCTGTTGATGAGCTCCTGGGTAACTTGTGAATACCTTGGTTCAGATGCAGAGGGACAACTTGGCACGAAAGAGCGACGGAGGAGGCGAGCCGAGCGCCGGAAGCAAGTGGGTCTGTGCGTGGTGGGAGCAGGAAGCTGTGCTGTGTGGCTCTAGCTAAGTTTGGTCGTTTCTCTCTTTTCTAGGCGTGAAGCAAAGTGAAAGCTGGGTATCGGCAGCGCAGCTCCCTCTGGCAAGGTGAGCACGGAGCCGTGGTAGGGGCGAGGAGGAGCGTGGGGCCAGGGTTTCGTTCAAAGAGCTACAGTTCTTTGTTTCTCGCCGTCTTAGGCGTCACAAGCGATGAGGGTTTGTGACCGCTGCCCGCGCCACGACACGCTGACCGGACCGCCCTGGAACTCAGCAGGAGGTGGGTGTTGCGGAAGGGGTCGGCGTTTGCCCCGCGGCGCCGTGTGCCGGCGCGGCTTAGCGAGCGTGTGCTTTCTCGTGTTTCTGCAGGCGCTGAAGAGGAACCCGGCGACGCGGGAAGACGCCCGTTGGCACACGTGGCGTTTTCCTCTGCTGAAGATGGGTTCGGTCCCTCGGCCCTCTGAAAGCTAAGTGGAGGCGCGAGGGCTGGGAAGGGGCTGGGAATCGCAGGGACGGGGGGTTTAGCTCTGCTAAGGGCAAGGGCCGTCCAGGAACCGTGCCCTTGGCGCGGGTGAAGGGCCCGGGGACCTTTACCGTGCGATGCCAGCGTGTGCCGGGCAGGGCAGCTCCAGCCTGCGTCTGCGTTGTGCTGTAGTTCGGGAAGCCTGCCTTGCGCCTGTCAGACGATCCTGGGGTCTCGTTGCGTTCGAGGGGCACGAAAGGCATCTCGGGTGCCATCCCGGCATCTGGAACGCCGTGCCGATCGGCGTAGCGCCGATTGGGCGCTGGTTTTCTGGTGTCGGCAGCCGAAAGCGTGGCGGGTTCTTGCCTTTCGGCTGCTTCTGGTCAGGGGTGTTTGTGGCGTTGTCCTGGGCTGTGCCGGCAGCTGTGCTCTCTACCCATCCAGTCTAAGGGACTGGCACTTTATTCCCAGCATCTTGAAGGTTTTAGGTCTTGTAGCAGCTTCTCGTATTTGCGCCGTCTCTGCGTGTTTGCGCCAGAGCTGCCGTCTCATAAGGGGCCGTGACGTTCGGCTCCTTTTTTTCTGGGGTTGCAGTAGAGGCTCCTCGCCTCACCCCTGCCTCCCCGCAGGTTATTTTTGCTGTTGCCGTCTCTGGTTCGGAGTCATTTTTGTTGTGGAGCATTTTTGGTGTTTATTGCTGTCGGGTCGTCTATAATGTTGTGTGGAGCATCTGTCTAAGCACGTGCGCGTTTGGCTCGGAGCTGCTCTGCCCGGAGGTGTAGAGTTAGGAGCGGGCGGGACTGAGTTTAGGAGTCCACGATTGATCTGTGGACATTTTATCCTGCGTAGGCAGAGGTTGTGCGGTCATCTGGGACGGAGTAGCCGTGGGCAGGGGAGCGGACAGTCGTTCCCCAGTGGTCTTTGGGACTCAGTTAGACCTTGTTGTGGGATTCCTGAATAGAAAGCAGACCTGTGGAATGGTCAAGCTGTTGATGAGCTCCTGGGTAACTTGTTGAATACCTTGGTTTCAGATGCAGAGGGACAACTTGGCACGAAAGAGCGACGGAGGAGGCGAGCCGAGCGCCGAGAAGCAAGTGGGTCTGTGCGTGGTGGGAGCAGGAAGCTGTGCTGTGTGGCTCTAGCTAAGTTCGGTCGTTTCTCTCTTTTCTAGGCGTGAAGCAAAGTGGAAAGCTGGGTATCGGCAGCGCAGCTCCTCTGGCAAGTGAGCACGGAGCCGTGGTAGGGGCGAGGAGGAGCGTGGGGCCAGGGTTTCGTTCAAAGAGCTACAGTTCTTTGTTTCTCGCCGTCTTAGGCGTCACAAGCGATGAGGGTTTGTGACCAGCGCCCGCGCCACGACACGCTGACCGGACCGCCCTGGAACTCAGCAGGAGGTGGGTGTTGCGGAAGGGGTCGGCGTTTGCCCCGCGGCGCCGTGTGCCGGCGCGGCTTAGCGAGCGTGTGCTTTCTCGTGTTCTCTGCAGGCGCTGAAGAGGAACCCGCGACGCGGGAAGACGCCCGTTGGCACACGTGGCGTTTTCCTCTGCTGAAGATGGGTTCGGTCCCTCGGCCCTCTGAAAGCTAAGTGGAGGCGTGAGGGCTGGGAAGGGGCTGGGAATCGCAGGGACGGGGGGTTTAGCTCTGCTAAGGGCAAGGGCCGTCCAGGAACCGTGCCCTTGGCGCGGGTGAAGGGCCCGGGGACCTTTACCGTGCGATGCCAGCGTGTGCCGGGCAGGGCAGCTCAGCCTGCGTCTGCGTTGTGCTGTAGTTCGGGAAGCCTGCCTTGCGCCTGTCAGACGATCCTGGGGTCTCGTTGCGTTCGAGGGGCACGAAAGGCATCTCGGGTGCCATCCCGGCATCTGGAACGCCGGTGCCGATCGGCGTAGCGCCGATTGGGCGCTGGTTTTCTGGTGTCGGCAGCCGAAAGCGTGGCGGGTTCTTGCCTTTCGGCTGCTTCTGGTCAGGGGTGTTTGTGGCGTTGTCCTGGGCTGTGCCGGCAGCTGTGCTCTCTACCCATCCAGTCTAAGGGACTGGCACTTTATTCCCAGCATCTGAAGGTTTTAGGTCTTGTAGCAGCTTCTCGTATTTGCGCCGTCTCTGCGTGTTTGCGCCAGAGCTGCCGTCTCATAAGGGGCCGTGACGTTCGGCTCCTTTTTTTTCTGGGGTTGCAGTAGAGGCTCCTCGCCTCACCCCTGCCTCCCCGCAGGTTGTTTTTGCTGTTGCCGTCTCTGGTTCGGAGTCATTTTTGTTGTGGAGCATTTTTGGTGTTATTGCTGTCGGGTCGTCTATAATGTTGTGTGGAGCATCTGTCTAAGCACGTGCGCGTTTGGCTCGGAGCTGCTCTGCCCGGAGGTGTAGAGTTAGGAGCGGGCGGACTGAGTTTAGGAGTCCACGATTGATCTGTGGACATTTTATCCTGCGTAGGCAGAGGTTGTGCGGTCATCTGGGACGGAGTAGCCGTGGGCAGGGGAGCGGACAGTCCGTTCCCCAGTGGTCTTTGGACTCAGTTAGACCTTGTTGTGGGATTCCTGAATAGAAAGCAGACCTGTGGAATGGTCAAGCTGTTGATGAGCTCCTGGGTAACTTGTTGAATACCTTGGTTTCAGATGCAGAGGGACAACTTGGCACGAAAGAGCGACGGAGGAGGCGAGCCGAGCGCCGGAAGCAAGTGGGTCTGTGCGTGGTGGGAGCAGGAAGCTGTGCTGTGTGGCTCTAGCTAAGTTTGGTCGTTTCTCTCTTTTCTAGCGTGAAGCAAAGTGAAAGCTGGGTATCGGCAGCGCAGCTCCTCTGGCAAGGTGAGCACGGAGCCGTGGTAGGGGCGAGGAGGAGCGTGGGGCCAGGGTTTCGTTCAAAGAGCTACAGTTCTTTGTTTCTCGCCGTCTTAGGCGTCACAAGCGATGAGGGTTTGTGACCGCTGCCCCGCGCCACGACACGCTGACCGGACCGCCCTGGAACTCAGCAGGAGGTGGGTGTTGCGGAAGGGGTCGGCGTTTGCCCCGCGGCGCCGTGTGCCGGCGCGGCTTAGCGAGCGTGTGCTTTCTCGTGTTTCTGCAGGCGCTGAAGAGGAACCCGGCGACGCGGGAAGACGCCCGTTGGCACACGTGGCGTTTTCCTCTGCTGAAGATGGGTTCGGTCCCTCGGCCTCTGAAAGCTAAGTGGAGGCGCGAGGGCTGGGAAGGGGCTGGGAATCGCAGGGACGGGGGGTTTAGCTCTGCTAAGGGCAAGGGCCGTCCAGGAACCGTGCCCTTGGCGCGGGTGAAGGGCCCGGGGACCTTTACCGTGCGATGCCAGCGTGTGCCGGCAGGGCAGCTCCAGCCTGCGTCTGCGTTGTGCTGTAGTTCGGGAAGCCTGCCTTGCGCCTGTCAGACGATCCTGGGGTCTCGTTGCGTTCGAGGGGCACGAAAGGCATCTCGGGTGCCATCCCGGCATCTGGAACGCCGGTGCCGATCGGCGTAGCGCCGATTGGGCGCTGGTTTTCTGGTGTCGGCAGCCGAAAGCGTGGCGGGTTCTTGCCTTTCGGCTGCTTCTGGTCAGGGGTGTTGTGGGCGTTGTTCCTGGGCTGTGCCGGCAGCTGTGCTCTCTACCCATCCAGTCTAAGGACTGGCACTTTATTCCCAGCATCTTGAAGGTTTTAGGTCTTGTAGCAGCTTCTCGTATTTGCGCCGTCTCTGCGTGTTTGCGCCAGAGCTGCCGTCTCATAAGGGGCCGTGACGTTCGGCTCCTTTTTTTTCTGGGGTTGCAGTAGAGGCTCCTCGCCTCACCCCTGCCTCCCCGCAGGTTGTTTTTGCTGTTGCCGTCTCTGGTTCGGAGTCATTTTTGTTGTGGAGCATTTTTGGTGTTATTGCTGTCGGGTCGTCTATAATGTTGTGTGGAGCATCTGTCTAAGCAAGTGCGCATTTGGCTCGGAGCTGCTCTGCCCGGAGGTGTAGAGTTAGGAGCGGGCGGACTGAGTTTAGGAGTCCACGATTGATCTGTGGACATTTTATCCTGCGTAGGCAGAGGTTGTGCGGTCATCTGGGACGGAAGTAGCCGTGGGCAGGGGAGCGGACAGTCCGTTCCCCAGTGGTCTTTGGGACTCAGTTAGACCTTGTTGTGGGATTCCTGAATAGAAAGCAGACCTGTGGAATGGTCAAGCTGTTGATGAGCTCCTGGGTAACTTGTTGAATACCTTGGTTTCAGATGCAGAGGGACAACTTGGCACGAAAGAGCGACGGAGGAGGCGAGCCGAGCGCGGAAGCAAGTGGGTCTGTGCGTGGTGGGAGCAGGAAGCTGTGCTGTGTGGCTCTAGCTAAGTTTGGTCGTTTCTCTCTTTTCTAGGCGTGAAGCAAAGTGGAAAGCTGGGTATCGGCAGCGCAGCTCCTCTGGCAAGGTGAGCACGGAGCCGTGGTAGGGGCGAGGAGGAGCGTGGGGCCAGGGTTTCGTTCAAAAGAGCTACAGTTCTTTGTTTCTCGCCGTCTTAGGCGTCACAAGCGATGAGGGTTTGTGACCGCGCCCGCAGCCACGACACGCTGACCGGACCGCCCTGGAACTCAGCAGGAGGTGGGTGTTGCGGAAGGGGTCGGCGTTTGCCCCGCGGCGCCGTGTGCCGGCGCGGCTTAGCGAGCGTGTGCTTGCTCGTGTTTCTGCAGGCGCAGAAGAGGAACCCGGCGACGCGGGAAGACGCCCGTTGGCACACGTGGCGTTTTCCCTCTGCTGAAGATGGGTTCGGTCCCTCGGCCCTCTGAAAGCTAAGTGGAGGCGCGAGGGCTGGGAAGGGGCTGGGAATCGCAGGGACGGGGGGTTTAGCTCTGCTAAGGGCAAGGGCCGTCCAGGAACCGTGCCCCTTGGCGCGGGTGAAGGGCCCGGGGACCTTTACCGTGCGATGCCAGCGTGTGCCGGGCAGGGCAGCTCCAGCCTGCGTCTGCGTTGTGCTGTAGTTCGGGGAAGCCTGCCTTGCGCCTGTCAGACGATCCTGGGGTCTCGTTGCGTTCGAGGGGCACGAAAGGCATCTCGGGTGCCATCCCGGCATCTGGAACGCCGGTGCCGATCGGCGTAGCGCCGATTGGGCGCTGGTTTTCTGGTGTCGGCAGCCGAAAGCGTGGCGGGTTCTTGCCTTTCGGCTGCTTCTGGTCAGGGGTGTTTGTGGCGTTGTCCTGGCTGTGCCGGCAGCTGTGCTCTCTACCCATCCAGTCTAAGGGACTGGCACTTTATTCCCAGCATCTTGAAGGTTTTAGGTCTTGTAGCAGCTTCTCGTATTTAGCGCCGTCTCTGCGTGTTTGCGCCAGAGCTGCCGTCTCATAAGGGGCCGTGACGTTCGGCACCTTTTTTTTCTGGGGTTGCAGTAGAGGCTCTCGCCTCACCCCTGCCTCCCCGCAGGTTGTTTTGCTGTTGCCGTCTGCTGTACGGAGTCATTTTTGTTGTGGAGCATTTTTGGTGTTATTGCTGTCGGGTCGTCTATAATGTTGTGTGGAGCATCTGTCTAAGCAAGTGCGCGTTTGGCTCGGAGCTGCCTCTGCCCGGAGATGTAGAGTTAGGAGCGGGCGGACCTGAGTTTAGGAGTCCACGATTGATCTGTGGACATTTTATCCTGCGTAGGCAGAGGTTGTGCGGTCATCTGGGACGGAGTAGCCGTGGGCAGGGGAGCGGACAGTCCGTTCCCCAGTGGTCTTTGGGACTCAGTTAGACCTTGTTGTGGGATTCCTGAATAGAAAGCAGACCCGTGGAATGGTCAAGCTGTTGATGAGCTCCTGGGTAACTTGTTGAATACCTTGGTTTCAGATGCAGAGGGACAACTTGGCACGAAAGAGCGACGGAGGAGGCGAGCCGAGCGCCGGAAGCAAGTGGGTCTGTGCGTGGTGGGAGCAGGAAGCTGTGCTGTGTGGCTCTAGCTAAGTTTGGTCGTTTCTCTCTTTTCTAGGCGTGAAGCAAAGTGGAAAGCTGGGTATCGGCAGCGCAGCTCCTCTGGCAAGGTGAGCACGGAGCCGTGGTAGGGGCGAGGAGGAGCGTGGGGCCAGGGTTTCGTTCAAAGAGCTACAGTTCTTTGTTTCTCGCCGTCTTAGGCGTCACAAGCGATGAGGGTTTGTGACCGCGCCCGCGCCACGACACGCTGACCGGACCGCCCTGGAACTCAGCAGGAGGTGGGTGTTGCGGAAGGGGTCGGCGTTTGCCCCGCGGCGCCGTGTGCCGGCGCGGCTTAGCGAGCGTGTGCTTTCTCGTGTTTCTGCAGGCGCTGAAGAGGAACCCGGCGACGCGGGAAGACGCCCGTTGGCACACGTGGCGTTTTCCTCTGCTGAAGATGGGTTCGGTCCCTCGGCCCTCTGAAAGCTAAGTGGAGGCGCGAGGGCTGGGAAGGGGCTGGGAATCGCAGGGACGGGGGGTTTAGCTCTGCTAAGGGCAAGGGCCGTCCAGGAACCGTGCCCTTGGCGCGGGTGAAGGGCCCGGGGACCTTTACCGTGCGATGCCAGCGTGTGCCGGGCAGGGCAGCTCCAGCCTGCGTCTGCGTTGTGCTGTAGTTCGGGAAGCCTGCCTTGCGCCTGTCAGACGATCCTGGGGTCTCGTTGCGTTCGAGGGGCACGAAAGGCATCTCGGGTGCCATCCCGGCATCTGGAACGCCGGTGCCGATCGGCGTAGCGCCGATTGGGCGCTGGTTTTCTGGTGTCGGCAGCCGAAAGCGTGGCGGGTTCTTGCCTTTCGGCTGCTTCTGGTCAGGGGTGTTTGTGGCGTTGTCCTGGGCTGTGCCGGCAGCTGTGCTCTCTACCCATCCAGTCTAAGGGACTGGCACTTTATTCCCAGCATCTTGAAGGTTTTAGGTCTTGTAGCAGCTTCTCGTATTTGCGCCGTCTCTGCGTGTTTGCGCCAGAGCTGCCGTCTCATAAGGGGCCGTGACGTTCGGCTCCTTTTTTTTCTGGGGTTGCAGTAGAGGCTCCTCGCCTCACCCCTGCCTCCCCGCAGGTTGCTTTTGCTGTTGCCGTCTCTGGTACGGAGTCATTTTTGTTGTGGAGCATTTTTGGTGTTATTGCTGTCGGGTCGTCTATAATGTTGTGTGGAGCATCTGTCTAAGCAAGTGCGCATTTGGCTCGGAGCTGCTCTGCCCGGAGGTGTAGAGTTAGGAGCGGGCGGACTGAGTTTAGGAGTCCACGATTGATCTGTGGACATTTTATCCTGCGTAGGCAGAGGTTGTGCGGTCATCTGGGACGGAGTAGCCGTGGGCAGGGGAGCGGACAGTCCGTTCCCCAGTGGTCTTTGGGACTCAGTTAGACCTTGTTGTGGGATTCCTGAATAGAAAGCAGACCCGTGGAATGGTCAAGCTGTTGATGAGCTCCTGGGTAACTTGTTGAATACCTTGGTTTCAGATGCAGAGGGACAACTTGGCACGAAAGAGCGACGGAGGAGGCGAGCCGAGCGCCGGAAGCAAGTGGGTCTGTGCGTGGTGGGAGCAGGAAGCTGTGCTGTGTGGCTCTAGCTAAGTTTGGTCGTTTCTCTCTTTTCTAGGCGTGAAGCAAAGTGGAAAGCTGGGTATCGGCAGCGCAGCTCCTCTGGCAAGGTGAGCACGGAGCCGTGGTAGGGGCGAGGAGGAGCGTGGGGCCAGGGTTTCGTTCAAAGAGCTACAGTTCTTTGTTTCTCGCCGTCTTAGGCGTCACAAGCGATGAGGGTTTGTGACCGCGCCCGCGCCACGACACGCTGACCGGACCGCCCTGGAACTCAGCAGGAGGTGGGTGTTGCGGAAGGGGTCGGCGTTTGCCCCGCGGCGCCGTGTGCCGGCGCGGCTTAGCGAGCGTGTGCTTTCTCGTGTTTCTGCAGGCGCTGAAGAGGAACCCGGCGACGCGGGAAGACGCCCGTTGGCACACGTGGCGTTTTCCTCTGCTGAAGATGGGTTCGGTCCCTCGGCCCTCTGAAAGCTAAGTGGAGGCGCGAGGGCTGGGAAGGGGCTGGGAATCGCAGGGACGGGGGGTTTAGCTCTGCTAAGGGCAAGGGCCGTCCAGGAACCGTGCCCTTGGCGCGGGTGAAGGGCCCGGGGACCTTTACCGTGCGATGCCAGCGTGTGCCGGGCAGGGCAGCTCCAGCCTGCGTCTGCGTTGTGCTGTAGTTCGGGAAGCCTGCCTTGCGCCTGTCAGACGATCCTGGGGTCTCGTTGCGTTCGAGGGGCACGAAAGGCATCTCGGGTGCCATCCCGGCATCTGGAACGCCGGTGCCGATCGGCGTAGCGCCGATTGGGCGCTGGTTTTCTGGTGTCGGCAGCCGAAAGCGTGGCGGGTTCTTGCCTTTCGGCTGCTTCTGGTCAGGGGTGTTTGTGGCGTTGTCCTGGGCTGTGCCGGCAGCTGTGCTCTCTACCCATCCAGTCTAAGGGACTGGCACTTTATTCCCAGCATCTTGAAGGTTTTAGGTCTTGTAGCAGCTTCTCGTATTTGCGCCGTCTCTGCGTGTTTGCGCCAGAGCTGCCGTCTCATAAGGGGCCGTGACGTTCGGCTCCTTTTTTTTCTGGGGTTGCAGTAGAGGCTCCTCGCCTCACCCCTGCCTCCCCGCAGGTTGTTTTTGCTGTTGCCGTCTCTGGTTCGGAGTCATTTTTGTTGTGGAGCATTTTTGGTGTTATTGCTGTCGGGTCGTCTATAATGTTGTGTGGAGCATCTGTCTAAGCACGTGCGCGTTTGGCTCGGAGCTGCTCTGCCCGGAGGTGTAGAGTTAGGAGCGGGCGGACTGAGTTTAGGAGTCCACGATTGATCTGTGGACATTTTATCCTGCGTAGGCAGAGGTTGTGCGGTCATCTGGGACGGAGTAGCCGTGGGCAGGGGAGCGGACAGTCCGTTCCCCAGTGGTCTTTGGGACTCAGTTAGACCTTGTTGTGGGATTCCTGAATAGAAAGCAGACCTGTGGAATGGTCAAGCTGTTGATGAGCTCCTGGGTAACTTGTTGAATACCTTGGTTTCAGATGCAGAGGGACAACTTGGCACGAAAGAGCGACGGAGGAGGCGAGCCGAGCGCCGGAAGCAAGTGGGTCTGTGCGTGGTGGGAGCAGGAAGCTGTGCTGTGTGGCTCTAGCTAAGTTTGGTCGTTTCTCTCTTTTCTAGGCGTGAAGCAAAGTGGAAAGCTGGGTATCGGCAGCGCAGCTCCTCTGGCAAGGTGAGCACGGAGCCGTGGTAGGGGCGAGGAGGAGCGTGGGGCCAGGGTTTCGTTCAAAGAGCTACAGTTCTTTGTTTCTCGCCGTCTTAGGCGTCACAAGCGATGAGGGTTTGTGACCGCGCCCGCGCCACGACACGCTGACCGGACCGCCCTGGAACTCAGCAGGAGGTGGGTGTTGCGGAAGGGGTCGGCGTTTGCCCCGCGGCGCCGTGTGCCGGCGCGGCTTAGCGAGCGTGTGCTTTCTCGTGTTTCTGCAGGCGCTGAAGAGGAACCCGGCGACGCGGGAAGACGCCCGTTGGCACACGTGGCGTTTTCCTCTGCTGAAGATGGGTTCGGTCCCTCGGCCCTCTGAAAGCTAAGTGGAGGCGCGAGGGCTGGGAAGGGGCTGGGAATCGCAGGGACGGGGGGTTTAGCTCTGCTAAGGGCAAGGGCCGTCCAGGAACCGTGCCCTTGGCGCGGGTGAAGGGCCCGGGGACCTTTACCGTGCGATGCCAGCGTGTGCCGGGCAGGGCAGCTCCAGCCTGCGTCTGCGTTGTGCTGTAGTTCGGGAAGCCTGCCTTGCGCCTGTCAGACGATCCTGGGGTCTCGTTGCGTTCGAGGGGCACGAAAGGCATCTCGGGTGCCATCCCGGCATCTGGAACGCCGGTGCCGATCGGCGTAGCGCCGATTGGGCGCTGGTTTTCTGGTGTCGGCAGCCGAAAGCGTGGCGGGTTCTTGCCTTTCGGCTGCTTCTGGTCAGGGGTGTTTGTGGCGTTGTCCTGGGCTGTGCCGGCAGCTGTGCTCTCTACCCATCCAGTCTAAGGGACTGGCACTTTATTCCCAGCATCTTGAAGGTTTTAGGTCTTGTAGCAGCTTCTCGTATTTGCGCCGTCTCTGCGTGTTTGCGCCAGAGCTGCCGTCTCATAAGGGGCCGTGACGTTCGGCTCCTTTTTTTTCTGGGGTTGCAGTAGAGGCTCCTCGCCTCACCCCTGCCTCCCCGCAGGTTGCTTTTGCTGTTGCTGTCTCTGGTACGGAGTCATTTTTGTTGTGGAGCATTTTTGGTGTTATTGCTGTCGGGTCGTCTATAATGTTGTGTGGAGCATCTGTCTAAGCAAGTGCGCATTTGGCTCGGAGCTGCTCTGCCCGGAGGTGTAGAGTTAGGAGCGGGCGGACTGAGTTTAGGAGTCCACGATTGATCTGTGGACATTTTATCCTGCGTAGGCAGAGGTTGTGCGGTCATCTGGGACGGAGTAGCCGTGGGCAGGGGAGCGGACAGTCCGTTCCCCAGTGGTCTTTGGGACTCAGTTAGACCTTGTTGTGGGATTCCTGAATAGAAAGCAGACCCGTGGAATGGTCAAGCTGTTGATGAGCTCCTGGGTAACTTGTTGAATACCTTGGTTTCAGATGCAGAGGGACAACTTGGCACGAAAGAGCGACGGAGGAGGCGAGCCGAGCGCCGGAAGCAAGTGGGTCTGTGCGTGGTGGGAGCAGGAAGCTGTGCTGTGTGGCTCTAGCTAAGTTTGGTCGTTTCTCTCTTTTCTAGGCGTGAAGCAAAGTGGAAAGCTGGGTATCGGCAGCGCAGCTCCTCTGGCAAGGTGAGCACGGAGCCGTGGTAGGGGCGAGGAGGAGCGTGGGGCCAGGGTTTCGTTCAAAGAGCTACAGTTCTTTGTTTCTCGCCGTCTTAGGCGTCACAAGCGATGAGGGTTTGTGACCGCGCCCGCGCCACGACACGCTGACCGGACCGCCCTGGAACTCAGCAGGAGGTGGGTGTTGCGGAAGGGGTCGGCGTTTGCCCCGCGGCGCCGTGTGCCGGCGCGGCTTAGCGAGCGTGTGCTTTCTCGTGTTTCTGCAGGCGCTGAAGAGGAACCCGGCGACGCGGGAAGACGCCCGTTGGCACACGTGGCGTTTTCCTCTGCTGAAGATGGGTTCGGTCCCTCGGCCCTCTGAAAGCTAAGTGGAGGCGCGAGGGCTGGGAAGGGGCTGGGAATCGCAGGGACGGGGGGTTTAGCTCTGCTAAGGGCAAGGGCCGTCCAGGAACCGTGCCCTTGGCGCGGGTGAAGGGCCCGGGGACCTTTACCGTGCGATGCCAGCGTGTGCCGGGCAGGGCAGCTCCAGCCTGCGTCTGCGTTGTGCTGTAGTTCGGGAAGCCTGCCTTGCGCCTGTCAGACGATCCTGGGGTCTCGTTGCGTTCGAGGGGCACGAAAGGCATCTCGGGTGCCATCCCGGCATCTGGAACGCCGGTGCCGATCGGCGTAGCGCCGATTGGGCGCTGGTTTTCTGGTGTCGGCAGCCGAAAGCGTGGCGGGTTCTTGCCTTTCGGCTGCTTCTGGTCAGGGGTGTTTGTGGCGTTGTCCTGGGCTGTGCCGGCAGCTGTGCTCTCTACCCATCCAGTCTAAGGGACTGGCACTTTATTCCCAGCATCTTGAAGGTTTTAGGTCTTGTAGCAGCTTCTCGTATTTGCGCCGTCTCTGCGTGTTTGCGCCAGAGCTGCCGTCTCATAAGGGGCCGTGACGTTCGGCTCCTTTTTTTTCTGGGGTTGCAGTAGAGGCTCCTCGCCTCACCCCTGCCTCCCCGCAGGTTGTTTTTGCTGTTGCCGTCTCTGGTTCGGAGTCATTTTTGTTGTGGAGCATTTTTGGTGTTATTGCTGTCGGGTCGTCTATAATGTTGTGTGGAGCATCTGTCTAAGCACGTGCGCGTTTGGCTCGGAGCTGCTCTGCCCGGAGGTGTAGAGTTAGGAGCGGGCGGACTGAGTTTAGGAGTCCACGATTGATCTGTGGACATTTTATCCTGCGTAGGCAGAGGTTGTGCGGTCATCTGGGACGGAGTAGCCGTGGGCAGGGGAGCGGACAGTCCGTTCCCCAGTGGTCTTTGGGACTCAGTTAGACCTTGTTGTGGGATTCCTGAATAGAAAGCAGACCTGTGGAATGGTCAAGCTGTTGATGAGCTCCTGGGTAACTTGTTGAATACCTTGGTTTCAGATGCAGAGGGACAACTTGGCACGAAAGAGCGACGGAGGAGGCGAGCCGAGCGCCGGAAGCAAGTGGGTCTGTGCGTGGTGGGAGCAGGAAGCTGTGCTGTGTGGCTCTAGCTAAGTTTGGTCGTTTCTCTCTTTTCTAGGCGTGAAGCAAAGTGGAAAGCTGGGTATCGGCAGCGCAGCTCCTCTGGCAAGGTGAGCACGGAGCCGTGGTAGGGGCGAGGAGGAGCGTGGGGCCAGGGTTTCGTTCAAAGAGCTACAGTTCTTTGTTTCTCGCCGTCTTAGGCGTCACAAGCGATGAGGGTTTGTGACCGCGCCCGCGCCACGACACGCTGACCGGACCGCCCTGGAACTCAGCAGGAGGTGGGTGTTGCGGAAGGGGTCGGCGTTTGCCCCGCGGCGCCGTGTGCCGGCGCGGCTTAGCGAGCGTGTGCTTTCTCGTGTTTCTGCAGGCGCTGAAGAGGAACCCGGCGACGCGGGAAGACGCCCGTTGGCACACGTGGCGTTTTCCTCTGCTGAAGATGGGTTCGGTCCCTCGGCCCTCTGAAAGCTAAGTGGAGGCGCGAGGGCTGGGAAGGGGCTGGGAATCGCAGGGACGGGGGGTTTAGCTCTGCTAAGGGCAAGGGCCGTCCAGGAACCGTGCCCTTGGCGCGGGTGAAGGGCCCGGGGACCTTTACCGTGCGATGCCAGCGTGTGCCGGGCAGGGCAGCTCCAGCCTGCGTCTGCGTTGTGCTGTAGTTCGGGAAGCCTGCCTTGCGCCTGTCAGACGATCCTGGGGTCTCGTTGCGTTCGAGGGGCACGAAAGGCATCTCGGGTGCCATCCCGGCATCTGGAACGCCGGTGCCGATCGGCGTAGCGCCGATTGGGCGCTGGTTTTCTGGTGTCGGCAGCCGAAAGCGTGGCGGGTTCTTGCCTTTCGGCTGCTTCTGGTCAGGGGTGTTTGTGGCGTTGTCCTGGGCTGTGCCGGCAGCTGTGCTCTCTACCCATCCAGTCTAAGGGACTGGCACTTTATTCCCAGCATCTTGAAGGTTTTAGGTCTTGTAGCAGCTTCTCGTATTTGCGCCGTCTCTGCGTGTTTGCGCCAGAGCTGCCGTCTCATAAGGGGCCGTGACGTTCGGCTCCTTTTTTTTCTGGGGTTGCAGTAGAGGCTCCTCGCCTCACCCCTGCCTCCCCGCAGGTTGCTTTTGCTGTTGCCGTCTCTGGTACGGAGTCATTTTTGTTGTGGAGCATTTTTGGTGTTATTGCTGTCGGGTCGTCTATAATGTTGTGTGGAGCATCTGTCTAAGCAAGTGCGCATTTGGCTCGGAGCTGCTCTGCCCGGAGGTGTAGAGTTAGGAGCGGGCGGACTGAGTTTAGGAGTCCACGATTGATCTGTGGACATTTTATCCTGCGTAGGCAGAGGTTGTGCGGTCATCTGGGACGGAGTAGCCGTGGGCAGGGGAGCGGACAGTCCGTTCCCCAGTGGTCTTTGGGACTCAGTTAGACCTTGTTGTGGGATTCCTGAATAGAAAGCAGACCCGTGGAATGGTCAAGCTGTTGATGAGCTCCTGGGTAACTTGTTGAATACCTTGGTTTCAGATGCAGAGGGACAACTTGGCACGAAAGAGCGACGGAGGAGGCGAGCCGAGCGCCGGAAGCAAGTGGGTCTGTGCGTGGTGGGAGCAGGAAGCTGTGCTGTGTGGCTCTAGCTAAGTTTGGTCGTTTCTCTCTTTTCTAGGCGTGAAGCAAAGTGGAAAGCTGGGTATCGGCAGCGCAGCTCCTCTGGCAAGGTGAGCACGGAGCCGTGGTAGGGGCGAGGAGGAGCGTGGGGCCAGGGTTTCGTTCAAAGAGCTACAGTTCTTTGTTTCTCGCCGTCTTAGGCGTCACAAGCGATGAGGGTTTGTGACCGCGCCCGCGCCACGACACGCTGACCGGACCGCCCTGGAACTCAGCAGGAGGTGGGTGTTGCGGAAGGGGTCGGCGTTTGCCCCGCGGCGCCGTGTGCCGGCGCGGCTTAGCGAGCGTGTGCTTTCTCGTGTTTCTGCAGGCGCTGAAGAGGAACCCGGCGACGCGGGAAGACGCCCGTTGGCACACGTGGCGTTTTCCTCTGCTGAAGATGGGTTCGGTCCCTCGGCCCTCTGAAAGCTAAGTGGAGGCGCGAGGGCTGGGAAGGGGCTGGGAATCGCAGGGACGGGGGGTTTAGCTCTGCTAAGGGCAAGGGCCGTCCAGGAACCGTGTCCTTGGCGCGGGTGAAGGGCCCGGGGACCTTTACCGTGCGATGCCAGCGTGTGCCGGGCAGGGCAGCTCCAGCCTGCGTCTGCGTTGTGCTGTAGTTCGGGAAGCCTGCCTTGCGCCTGTCAGACGATCCTGGGGTCTCGTTGCGTTCGAGGGGCACGAAAGGCATCTCGGGTGCCATCCCGGCATCTGGAACGCCGGTGCCGATCGGCGTAGCGCCGATTGGGCGCTGGTTTTCTGGTGTCGGCAGCCGAAAGCGTGGCGGGTTCTTGCCTTTCGGCTGCTTCTGGTCAGGGGTGTTTGTGGCGTTGTCCTGGGCTGTGCCGGCAGCTGTGCTCTCTACCCATCCAGTCTAAGGGACTGGCACTTTATTCCCAGCATCTTGAAGGTTTTAGGTCTTGTAGCAGCTTCTCGTATTTGCGCCGTCTCTGCGTGTTTGCGCCAGAGCTGCCGTCTCATAAGGGGCCGTGACGTTCGGCTCCTTTTTTTTCTGGGGTTGCAGTAGAGGCTCCTCGCCTCACCCCTGCCTCCCCGCAGGTTGTTTTTGCTGTTGCCGTCTCTGGTACGGAGTCATTTTTGTTGTGGAGCATTTTTGGTGTTATTGCTGTCGGGTCGTCTATAATGTTGTGTGGAGCATCTGTCTAAGCAAGTGCGCATTTGGCTCGGAGCTGCTCTGCCCGGAGGTGTAGAGTTAGGAGCGGGCGGACTGAGTTTAGGAGTCCACGATTGATCTGTGGACATTTTATCCTGCGTAGGCAGAGGTTGTGCGGTCATCTGGGACGGAGTAGCCGTGGGCAGGGGAGCGGACAGTCCGTTCCCCAGTGGTCTTTGGGACTCAGTTAGACCTTGTTGTGGGATTCCTGAATAGAAAGCAGACCCGTGGAATGGTCAAGCTGTTGATGAGCTCCTGGGTAACTTGTTGAATACCTTGGTTTCAGATGCAGAGGGACAACTTGGCACGAAAGAGCGACGGAGGAGGCGAGCCGAGCGCCGGAAGCAAGTGGGTCTGTGCGTGGTGGGAGCAGGAAGCTGTGCTGTGTGGCTCTAGCTAAGTTTGGTCGTTTCTCTCTTTTCTAGGCGTGAAGCAAAGTGGAAAGCTGGGTATCGGCAGCGCAGCTCCTCTGGCAAGGTGAGCACGGAGCCGTGGTAGGGGCGAGGAGGAGCGTGGGGCCAGGGTTTCGTTCAAAGAGCTACAGTTCTTTGTTTCTCGCCGTCTTAGGCGTCACAAGCGATGAGGGTTTGTGACCGCGCCCGCGCCACGACACGCTGACCGGACCGCCCTGGAACTCAGCAGGAGGTGGGTGTTGCGGAAGGGGTCGGCGTTTGCCCCGCGGCGCCGTGTGCCGGCGCGGCTTAGCGAGCGTGTGCTTTCTCGTGTTTCTGCAGGCGCTGAAGAGGAACCCGGCGACGCGGGAAGACGCCCGTTGGCACACGTGGCGTTTTCCTCTGCTGAAGATGGGTTCGGTCCCTCGGCCCTCTGAAAGCTAAGTGGAGGCGCGAGGGCTGGGAAGGGGCTGGGAATCGCAGGGACGGGGGGTTTAGCTCTGCTAAGGGCAAGGGCCGTCCAGGAACCGTGCCCTTGGCGCGGGTGAAGGGCCCGGGGACCTTTACCGTGCGATGCCAGCGTGTGCCGGGCAGGGCAGCTCCAGCCTGCGTCTGCGTTGTGCTGTAGTTCGGGAAGCCTGCCTTGCGCCTGTCAGACGATCCTGGGGTCTCGTTGCGTTCGAGGGGCACGAAAGGCATCTCGGGTGCCATCCCGGCATCTGGAACGCCGGTGCCGATCGGCGTAGCGCCGATTGGGCGCTGGTTTTCTGGTGTCGGCAGCCGAAAGCGTGGCGGGTTCTTGCCTTTCGGCTGCTTCTGGTCAGGGGTGTTTGTGGCGTTGTCCTGGGCTGTGCCGGCAGCTGTGCTCTCTACCCATCCAGTCTAAGGGACTGGCACTTTATTCCCAGCATCTTGAAGGTTTTAGGTCTTGTAGCAGCTTCTCGTATTTGCGCCGTCTCTGCGTGTTTGCGCCAGAGCTGCCGTCTCATAAGGGGCCGTGACGTTCGGCTCCTTTTTTTTCTGGGGTTGCAGTAGAGGCTCCTCGCCTCACCGCTGCCTCCCCGCAGGTTATTTTTGCTGTTGCCGTCTCTGGTTCGGAGTCATTTTTGTTGTGGAGCATTTTTGGTGTTATTGCTGTCGGGTCGTCTATAATGTTGTGTGGAGCATCTGTCTAAGCACGTGCGCGTTTGGCTCGGAGCTGCTCTGCCCGGAGGTGTAGAGTTAGGAGCGGGCGGACTGAGTTTAGGAGTCCACGATTGATCTGTGGACATTTTATCCTGCGTAGGCAGAGGTTGTGCGGTCATCTGGGACGGAGTAGCCGTGGGCAGGGGAGCGGACAGTCCGTTCCCCAGTGGTCTTTGGGACTCAGTTAGACCTTGTTGTGGGATTCCTGAATAGAAAGCAGACCTGTGGAATGGTCAAGCTGTTGATGAGCTCCTGGGTAACTTGTTGAATACCTTGGTTTCAGATGCAGAGGGACAACTTGGCACGAAAGAGCGACGGAGGAGGCGAGCCGAGCGCCGGAAGCAAGTGGGTCTGTGCGTGGTGGGAGCAGGAAGCTGTGCTGTGTGGCTCTAGCTAAGTTTGGTCGTTTCTCTCTTTTCTAGGCGTGAAGCAAAGTGGAAAGCTGGGTATCGGCAGCGCAGCTCCTCTGGCAAGGTGAGCACGGAGCCGTGGTAGGGGCGAGGAGGAGCGTGGGGCCAGGGTTTCGTTCAAAGAGCTACAGTTCTTTGTTTCTCGCCGTCTTAGGCGTCACAAGCGATGAGGGTTTGTGACCGCGCCCGCGCCACGACACGCTGACCGGACCGCCCTGGAACTCAGCAGGAGGTGGGTGTTGCGGAAGGGGTCGGCGTTTGCCCCGCGGCGCCGTGTGCCGGCGCGGCTTAGCGAGCGTGTGCTTTCTCGTGTTTCTGCAGGCGCTGAAGAGGAACCCGGCGACGCGGGAAGACGCCCGTTGGCACACGTGGCGTTTTCCTCTGCTGAAGATGGGTTCGGTCCCTCGGCCCTCTGAAAGCTAAGTGGAGGCGCGAGGGCTGGGAAGGGGCTGGGAATCGCAGGGACGGGGGGTTTAGCTCTGCTAAGGGCAAGGGCCGTCCAGGAACCGTGCCCTTGGCGCGGGTGAAGGGCCCGGGGACCTTTACCGTGCGATGCCAGCGTGTGCCGGGCAGGGTAGCTCCAGCCTGCGTCTGCGTTGTGCTGTAGTTCGGGAAGCCTGCCTTGCGCCTGTCAGACGATCCTGGGGTCTCGTTGCGTTCGAGGGGCACGAAAGGCATCTCGGGTGCCATCCCGGCATCTGGAACGCCGGTGCCGATCGGCGTAGCGCCGATTGGGCGCTGGTTTTCTGGTGTCGGCAGCCGAAAGCGTGGCGGGTTCTTGCCTTTCGGCTGCTTCTGGTCAGGGGTGTTTGTGGCGTTGTCCTGGGCTGTGCCGGCAGCTGTGCTCTCTACCCATCCAGTCTAAGGGACTGGCACTTTATTCCCAGCATCTTGAAGGTTTTAGGTCTTGTAGCAGCTTCTCGTATTTGCGCCGTCTCTGCGTGTTTGCGCCAGAGCTGCCGTCTCATAAGGGGCCGTGACGTTCGGCTCCTTTTTTTTCTGGGGTTGCAGTAGAGGCTCCTCGCCTCACCGCTGCCTCCCCGCAGGTTATTTTTGCTGTTGCCGTCTCTGGTTCGGAGTCATTTTTGTTGTGGAGCATTTTTGGTGTTATTGCTGTCGGGTCGTCTATAATGTTGTGTGGAGCATCTGTCTAAGCACGTGCGCGTTTGGCTCGGAGCTGCTCTGCCCGGAGGTGTAGAGTTAGGAGCGGGCGGACTGAGTTTAGGAGTCCACGATTGATCTGTGGACATTTTATCCTGCGTAGGCAGAGGTTGTGCGGTCATCTGGGACGGAGTAGCCGTGGGCAGGGGAGCGGACAGTCCGTTCCCCAGTGGTCTTTGGGACTCAGTTAGACCTTGTTGTGGGATTCCTGAATAGAAAGCAGACCTGTGGAATGGTCAAGCTGTTGATGAGCTCCTGGGTAACTTGTTGAATACCTTGGTTTCAGATGCAGAGGGACAACTTGGCACGAAAGAGCGACGGAGGAGGCGAGCCGAGCGCCGGAAGCAAGTGGGTCTGTGCGTGGTGGGAGCAGGAAGCTGTGCTGTGTGGCTCTAGCTAAGTTTGGTCGTTTCTCTCTTTTCTAGGCGTGAAGCAAAGTGGAAAGCTGGGTATCGGCAGCGCAGCTCCACTGGCAAGGTGAGCACGGAGCCGTGGTAGGGGCGAGGAGGAGCGTGGGGCCAGGGTTTCGTTCAAAGAGCTACAGTTCTTTGTTTCTCGCCGTCTTAGGCGTCACAAGCGATGAGGGTTTGTGACCGTGCCCGCGCCACGACACGCTGACCGGACCGCCCTGGAACTCAGCAGGAGGTGGGTGTTGCGGAAGGGGTCGGCGTTTGCCCCGCGGCGCCGTGTGCCGGCGCGGCTTAGCGAGCGTGTGCTTTCTCGTGTTTCTGCAGGCGCTGAAGAGGAACCCGGCGACGCGGGAAGACGCCCGTTGGCACACGTGGCGTTTTCCTCTGCTGAAGATGGGTTCGGTCCCTCGGCCCTCTGAAAGCTAAGTGGAGGCGCGAGGGCTGGGAAGGGGCTGGGAATCGCAGGGACGGGGGGTTTAGCTCTGCTAAGGGCAAGGGCCGTCCAGGAACCGTGCCCTTGGCGCGGGTGAAGGGCCCGGGGACCTTTACCGTGCGATGCCAGCGTGTGCCGGGCAGGGCAGCTCCAGCCTGCGTCTGCGTTGTGCTGTAGTTCGGGAAGCCTGCCTTGCGCCTGTCAGACGATCCTGGGGTCTCGTTGCGTTCGAGGGGCACGAAAGGCATCTCGGGTGCCATCCCGGCATCTGGAACGCCGGTGCCGATCGGCGTAGCGCCGATTGGGCGCTGGTTTTCTGGTGTCGGCAGCCGAAAGCGTGGCGGGTTCTTGCCTTTCGGCTGCTTCTGGTCAGGGGTGTTTGTGGCGTTGTCCTGGGCTGTGCCGGCAGCTGTGCTCTCTACCCATCCAGTCTAAGGGACTGGCACTTTATTCCCAGCATCTTGAAGGTTTTAGGTCTTGTAGCAGCTTCTCGTATTTGCGCCGTCTCTGCGTGTTTGCGCCAGAGCTGCCGTCTCATAAGGGGCCGTGACGTTCGGCTCCTTTTTTTTCTGGGGTTGCAGTAGAGGCTCCTCGCCTCACCCCTGCCTCCCCGCAGGTTATTTTTGCTGTTGCCGTCTCTGGTTCGGAGTCATTTTTGTTGTGGAGCATTTTTGGTGTTATTGCTGTCGGGTCGTCTATAATGTTGTGTGGAGCATCTGTCTAAGCACGTGCGCGTTTGGCTCGGAGCTGCTCTGCCCGGAGGTGTAGAGTTAGGAGCGGGCGGACTGAGTTTAGGAGTCCACGATTGATCTGTGGACATTTTATCCTGCGTAGGCAGAGGTTGTGCGGTCATCTGGGACGGAGTAGCCGTGGGCAGGGGAGCGGACAGTCCGTTCCCCAGTGGTCTTTGGGACTCAGTTAGACCTTGTTGTGGGATTCCTGAATAGAAAGCAGACCTGTGGAATGGTCAAGCTGTTGATGAGCTCCTGGGTAACTTGTTGAATACCTTGGTTTCAGATGCAGAGGGACAACTTGGCACGAAAGAGCGACGGAGGAGGCGAGCCGAGCGCCGGAAGCAAGTGGGTCTGTGCGTGGTGGGAGCAGGAAGCTGTGCTGTGTGGCTCTAGCTAAGTTTGGTCGTTTCTCTCTTTTCTAGGCGTGAAGCAAAGTGGAAAGCTGGGTATCGGCAGCGCAGCTCCTCTGGCAAGGTGAGCACGGAGCCGTGGTAGGGGCGAGGAGGAGCGTGGGGCCAGGGTTTCGTTCAAAGAGCTACAGTTCTTTGTTTCTCGCCGTCTTAGGCGTCACAAGCGATGAGGGTTTGTGACCGCGCCCGCGCCACGACACGCTGACCGGACCGCCCTGGAACTCAGCAGGAGGTGGGTGTTGCGGAAGGGGTCGGCGTTTGCCCCGCGGCGCCGTGTGCCGGCGCGGCTTAGCGAGCGTGTGCTTTCTCGTGTTTCTGCAGGCGCTGAAGAGGAACCCGGCGACGCGGGAAGACGCCCGTTGGCACACGTGGCGTTTTCCTCTGCTGAAGATGGGTTCGGTCCCTCGGCCCTCTGAAAGCTAAGTGGAGGCGCGAGGGCTGGGAAGGGGCTGGGAATCGCAGGGACGGGGGGTTTAGCTCTGCTAAGGGCAAGGGCCGTCCAGGAACCGTGCCCTTGGCGCGGGTGAAGGGCCCGGGGACCTTTACCATGCGATGCCAGCGTGTGCCGGGCAGGGCAGCTCCAGCCTGCGTCTGCGTTGTGCTGTAGTTCGGGAAGCCTGCCTTGCGCCTGTCAGACGATCCTGGGGTCTTGTTGCGTTCGAGGGGCACGAAAGGCATCTCGGGTGCCATCCCGGCATCTGGCACGCCGGTGCCGATCGGCGTAGCGCCGATTGGGCGCTTGTTGTGTATATTGTATAGTGTGTGTTGTTGTGTAATTATGGTGTTTATAGTGTTTATTGATTTCAAGTGTCATTTTGTAAGTTTTGGTGGATGTAGTATTTTGTATATTGTATAGTGTGTGGTATTGTGTTATTATGGTGTTTGTCATGTTTCTTGATTTGTATATTGTATAATTACACAATACCACACACTATACAATATACAAATCAAGAAACACGACAAACACCATAATTACACAACAACACCTCCTGCTGAGTTCCAGGGCGGTCTGGTCAGCGTGTCGTGGCCGCAGGCGCGGTCACAAACCCTCATCGCTCGTGAAGCCTAAGACGACGAGAAGCAAATGAACTGTAGTGCTTGGGACAAACCAGAAAGTTGCCACTTTCCCCTTCATCACCCAC
Organism: Columba livia; assembly: GCF_036013475.1. Taxonomy (NCBI): domain Eukaryota; kingdom Metazoa; phylum Chordata; class Aves; order Columbiformes; family Columbidae; genus Columba; species Columba livia. The sequence continues at coordinate 24,929 of NW_027043760.1, forward strand.
AATACAAAATCACATACACAATAATGAGCACTCATAAGGGTTGTCCGTCGTAGTCCCCTAGCCATTGCTCTCCTTGACGGAGTTCTGAGAGTTACATTTGAATGATCTACCAGGGTTCACCGCATTCTGCAAAGGTTCTGTGGACAACACACTGTTCTGTGGGTGATCAGGGAGGCCATGAGCCACCCCATAGCTTGAAAGACACTCTGCGTTATGGTCCTGCTGCTTCCTTCAGAAATGCTAAAACCACCTACAGATATGAGATGCTCATCCTAACCCCTGGTAGATAACCTGAGCATCCTAGGAGGAGAGATTATATCAGCAACTTGTTACACACCAATACAAACCAAGAATTAACACCCCATTTTCATTGCAATCAGGAATTTAGAGAAAATGCCAAGTACCAGGAATTGATTCAATAAATGAAAAATAGTTACAAACATACTTTCAACTACATCTGCTATTGAAACTTTTCTGATCCTGAAGGTCCTACCTCAAACAGACATCTCCACTTCTCCAAACACACCCACCCATGTAGCTTAAACAGCTCAAAAGCTGCTGACTGCTAAAGGAGCAGCAGAGAACCAGCACCCAAGCAGCCCAGGAGCAGAATGAGCTTCCCTACCTAGGGACTGGGGCTCAAATACCCTGAGGCCCGCCCACCCCTTCCCACAATCCCCTGGGAAAGGGGAGGGGTCAATCACCCCAGGCCCCACCCACCACCCTTATCAAATCACCTGGACCCTCACTGGAAGTGACAGCACCTGCACTCCTGTTGGGCTCTGTCAGACACTGTTGGTTTTTGTGAAGCCCTGTGAGACCTCTTTGGGGTCTGTCAGGCTCTATCAGGTTTTGATGGGCTCTGTAGGGCTCTGTGGAGACCTGTTGGGGTCTGCTGAGCCCTGTCAAGATTTCTCAGGCTCTGTTGAGACCCCCAGGGCTCTGTCATACACATTGATGCTCTATCAGGAACTGACAAGATTTGTCAGGCCCTGACGGGTCCTGTTGGGCTCTTCCAAGCTTTGTCAGGCTCTGTGAGGATCCGTCAAGCTCTCTCAGGCCCTGCCTGGCTCTGTTGGTCTTTCTTGAGCTTTGCCTGCCCCTGTCATGCCCTGTCAGGTACATGGCTCGGCAGCGGAGGGGAAGGAGTTGTAGGTCTGTAGGCCACACCCCCTGCAGGGAGCCCACCAATGGGGGTGGAAGTGTGGGTCAAGTGGGAGGAGCCCAGCTGGGAGGGTGGGGTGCTTGGAAAGGGGGTGGGCCTGGTTGGGGCACACCCCTTCAAGAAGACACATTGGGGAGAGCTTGGGAGGGAGGTGGGGTTGGCAGTGGCCCTGCCCACATCTTCAGCCCCACCCTCAACCCTAAACCCCACCCCCAAATCCTTCACTGGAAATGGAACAAACCACATGCTTAAGGTTTTTTTACATTATTTAATTTTATTGGGTGAGAATTGGCCCCAAAAGCAGGTTAAAAATCCCCTAACATGGCCCTGGGGGAGCAATGTCAGGATGGCAGCGGCACAGCGCTGATCTTTTCCAAGATGGCCATCAGGGGTAAACAGAGTCACAGGCCCCACCACCCACCTTGGGCCCCACCCCAGAATGGCTGCCCTAGGCAGGCCCCGCCCACCTCAGCCCCACCCTTCCAGCACAGGCTTAGCAGCCATGACAGTCATGGCCCCGCCCACCAGCAGGGACACAGCAGCCGAGATGGCCACGCCCATCAAGGCAGCCATCTTCTTCCCATGGGCAGGGTGCAGGGCCACAGGGCCAGCCAATGGGAGCAGCCAATACAGCCGGGAGCTGCCGCCTGAGCACGGCACAGACCTACAGCCCCTCCGGCAGTGCCAGCATGGTTGCCAGCCCTCCCCCCGCCCCAACCATCTTGGATTCCAAGCAGGGTGGCGCCCAGCAGCCATGCTGTCCTCATTTTGTTGTGCACAGGGCCCCGTGCAGCATCGCAACCCAGGACAGCTGGTGGGGTGAGGGGACCCAGGAATGTCGATCTATGGGCGGAATGCAGAAGCTGTGGGATGCTACATATCAATGGGGCAGAGTGCTGAAAGTATATGGTGCTGCAGAGCAGTGCTGTGGATGTATAGGGCAGACCAGATGTGTGGGGCACTGTGGGGCACTGCTGTGGGTCTATGGGGCAGGGTACAGGAGCTACAGTGTGCTATAGGGCAGAACTGCTGGCCTATGGGCTAGTGGGAAGAAGCTATGGTGTTTTCTGGGACAGTGTTGTTGATCTATAGGGCAGAGGAACTATGGGGTGCTGTAGGGTTACACTGTGGGTCTATAGGGCAGAGTGAACAAGATATGGGGTGCTGTGGGACAGCACTGTGTGTCTACAGGGCAGAGTGGAGATACAGGGTGCTGTGGAGCAGTGCTGTCCATTTATGTGGCAGAGTAAAAGCAGCTATGGGGTGCAGTGACTCTATAGGGCAGAGGGGCTATGAGCTGCTGTGGGTCACTGTGTGGGTCACTCACCTGTAACGGGTTCACCCTCTTCAGGGGTGTTTCACCCCACAACAACCCCATTGACCCCACAGCCCCCTGACCCCCACACCCGCCCCATAGACCCTTGTGACCCACCCATAGTGGGCAGTGCAGACGTAGTCAGGAGGGAAGGGGGGTCAGGTGGACAGAGGTGTAGGGTGCTGTGGGGCAGCACTTTGCACCAATGGGGCAGAACGCAGCACCTACAGGCTGCTGTGGGGCAGCTCTCTGGGTCTAAGGGGCAGAGTAGAGTCCTGTGGGGCAGCACTGTGGGTCTATGGGGAAGAGTAGAGTCACTATGGGGTGCTGTGGGGCACTCCTGTGGATGTATGGGGCAGAGTACAGGAGCTATATGGTGCTGTGGGGCAGTACTGGGCATCTACAGAGCAGAGTGCAGGAGCCAAGGGGTGCTGGGGGGTACTACTGTGGATGTATGGGGCAGAGTACGGGAGCTATATGGTGCTGTGGGGCAGTACTGGGCATCTACAGCAGAGTGCAGGACCCAAGGGGTGCTGGGGGGGTACTACTGTGGATGTATGGGGCAGAGTACGGGAGCTATATGGTGCTGTGGGGCAGTACTGGGCATCTACAGAGCAGAGTGCAGGAGCCATGGGGTGCTGTGGGGCACTCCTGTGGATATATGGATCCATAGGGCAGAGTGGAGGTGCTATGGGGCACTGTGGGTCAGCGTGTGGTTCACTCACCTGCAGGGCGTTCAGCCTCTTCAGGGGTGTTTCACCCCACAACAACCCCATAGACCCCACAGCCCCCCTGACCCCTACACCGCCCCATAGACCCTTGTGATCCACCCCCCCCCCGCCCCATCCCCGCCATGGTGTGCAGTGGAGATGTGGCCAGCCGGAGGAGGTGGCGGGGGGTCTCACGGTCAGCAGGAGTGCAGTGGGAGGGCATGCGGTCAGCCGGGGAGCCAGGGGGCCACAGTCAGCCAGAGTTGGGGTGGGCATGCGGTCAGCCGGAGTTGGGGGGGGGGGGTGTCCATCAGCCAGAGGGGGGGGCGGGGGGGGGGGCACGCGGCCAGCCAGAGTTGGGGAAGCGATCAGCCGGAGCAGGGGGCGCGGTCAGCCGGAGGGGGCGTGGCCAGGCTGCCTTCACTGTTCTCTGCGCAGGAGCTGCAGTGGGAAAGGGAAGGAAAGGGCCGTTATTTGTGTCACAGTACTGGGAAACAGCCCCAAATCCCCCCGCTGCAACATTAACCGAGTGAGCAAATTAACTGCCAAAAAAATGGATCTTGAAAGCTTCTTTGAGCACAAATTATCCTAAAAACAGCCCCAAAATGAAGTAAATTGAATTTGAGATCAAATAGCCTTAAAAATATCAAAAACCCGCCCAAATATGGTCCCTCACAGCTTTATATAATAAGATATATATGTAAAAATAGATTAGATACATTACATAGTAATTATACATATTTATATAATATATATTAATATTTAATGAATATCATTATTACAATAGTATGTTATAGATATCATCATTATATTATGCCATTATATATTAATTATAAATTACATTAAATAATATCAACGAATATTAGTTGATCAGTTAATTATATCAGATTATATATTATATATATTTCTACTACTCATCATATTATATCATTTATAGTAGTATATTACTATATTGATTTTATCTATATATTTAATATTAAATTAAAATTAATTTTAATAATTTAAATTAAATTAAAATATATAAATAATTTTTAAAACACAATGTAAACAATTAAGTGGGTTTAGGGAGGTGGCAACCAATCAGCGCCTTTCTCTCCTCAGAGGCAGCGACCAATCAGCGCCTTTCTCCCCTCAGACGCAGCGACCAATCAGCGCCTTTCTCCCCTCAGACGCAGCGACCAATCAGCGCCTTTCTCTCCCTCGGAGACAGCCGAGCGGGGCAGAGCCAGCGGAGGCTTTCCCGCCAGACGGCACCGGCCAATCAGCGAGCGTCTCCTCGGCCCCCTCAGCGTGAGGGGAGAACGGGACGGGGGAGACAAAATGGCGGCGGGTTAAAAAAGCCGAATATGTTCCCGCTTAAATATTAATTCAGTAAATTATAAATAAATAGATAGATTTTTTAAAGCTTTTTTTGGGGCCAAATCAGCAACAAATCTGGGACCCCCAGCTCTAGACACGTTCAATAAAGTGAATTCAGCCCTAAAACCCCCTCAGAAAGCAACGAAATGCCCCTCCCGAGTTTAAACACAATAACTTACACACTTATTTCAACAACTATTGAAATTATTTTAACAATTAATAATTTAAATAATTAAGCGGCTTTAGGAGCCTCAGAACTGCCCAAAATGATCAAAAAAACCCTCATAAAACCTCTAAAAGCCCCGTTTAAATATAATAATTTAAATTAATAAACGGTTAAAAGAAAGAAACGGATTTGTACTCGCAATCCTGGGAAACAGCCCCAAATCTCCCCCCGGGCTTTAAATATTAATCTATTGTATAAATTCTTATCAATAAGTAGATTCAAAAAACTTTAAAGTCGCAAATCGGCCCCTCAAACTTTAAATGCATTAAATAAACCTTTTTAGAAGCCGATTTAGACCCAAACAGCCCCAAAATGGCTCCTCACAGCGCTAAATAATTGAAACAATTCAGCGTCTTCAGGAGCCTCGAACCGCCCGCACAGCAGCTCAGTGAAATGAAACCGCGAAAAGCGCCGTTGAAGTGCCAGAGTTTAAAGAAATCGGCGTTTTTTAAAAGCCGAATTGGGCTGTAAAACCCCTTCTTTCTTTCTTTCTTTCTATCTTTCTTTCTTTCTGTCTTTCTTTCATTTTAATTTTTTTCTTTCTTTCTTTTTTCATTCTCTCTTCTATCTTTCTTTTTTCTATCTTTCTTTCTTTTTTTTTAGTTTGTTTCTCTTTCCTTCTTTCTTTCTTTTTTCTTTCTTTTGTATTTTTTCCTTTTTTCTTTCTTTCTTTCTTTCTTTCTTTCTTTCTTTCTTTCTTTCTTTCCTACTTTCTTTCTTTCTTTCTTTCTTTCCTACTTTCTTTCTTTCTTTCTTTCTTTCCTACTTTCTTTCTTTCTTTCTTTCTTTCCTAATTTCCTTCTTCCTTTCTTGCCTAATTTCTTTCCTACTCTCTTTGTTTCTTTCTTTCTTTCTTCTTTCTCTCTTTCTTTCTAATTCTTTTTTAATTTCTTACTTTCTTTTTCTTTCTTTCTTTTTCCTTTCGTCTTTCTTTCTTTTTTCTTTCTTTTTTTTTCTTTCTTTCCTACTTATTTCTTTATTTCTTTCTTTTTTAATTTCTTACATTCTTTATTTTTTCTTTTTTTCTTTTTCCTTTGTTTCATCTTTCTTTCTTTTTTTCTTTCTTTCATCTTTCTTTCTTTCTTTTTTCTTTCTTTCTTCTTTCTTTCTGTATTCTATTTCTTTCTTTTTTTAAATTTCTTCCTTTCTTTCTTTTTTTTTCTTTCTTCTTTCTTTCTGTCTTTCTTTTTTCTTTCTTTATTTATTTGTTTCTTTGTTTCTTTCTTATTTCTTTCTTCTTTCTTTCTTTTTTTCTTTATTTTTTCTTTCTTCTTTCTTTCTTTTTTCTTTCTTTCTTTTTTCTTTCTTTCTCTCTTCATTTCTTTCTTTTTTTTTTCTTTTTTTATTTCTTTTTAAATTTCTTTCTTTCTTTCTTTTTTCTTTCTTTTGTCTTCCTTTCTTATTTTCTTTTTTCATTTTTTCTTCTTTCTTCTTTCTTTCTTTTTTTTAATTTCTTTATTACTTTTTTCTTTCTTTTTTCTTTCACTCTTTCTTTTTTAATTTCTCTCTTTCTTTCTTACTTTGTACTTTGTTCTTTCTTTCTTCATTTCTTTCTTTTTTCTTTCTTTCTTTCTTTCTTTTTCCTTTCTTTCTTTCTTTATTTCTTTCCTTCCTACTTTCTTTCTTTCTTTCTTTCTTTCTTTCCTACTTTGTTTCTTACTTTCTTTATTTCTTTCCTAATTTCTCTCTTTCTTTCTTTCCTTCTTTCTTTCTGTTTTCTTTCTTTCTTTCTTTCTTTCATTATTTCTTTTTTCTTTCTCTCTTTTTTCTTTCTTACTTCTTTCTTTCTTTCTCCTTTCTTTTTTCTTTCTTTTTTCTTTCCTTTTTCTTTCTTTTTCTTTCTTTTTTAGTTATTTGTTTTTTTTTTCTTTCTTCTTTTTCTTTCTTTCTTTAATAATTTCTTTCCTACTCTCTTTCTTTCTTTCATTCTTTTTTAAATTTCTTTCTTTCTTTCTTTTTTCTTTCTTTCTTTCTATTTTTCTTTCTTTCTTTCCTGCTTCCTTTCCTACTCTCTTTCTTTCTTTCTTTCTTTTAATTTCTTCTTTCTTTCTTTCTTTTTCCTTTTTTCTTTCTTTGTTCTTTCTTTCTTTTTACTATCTTTCTTTCTTTTTTTTTAATTTCTTTATTTCTTTCTTAATTACTCTTTCTTTCTTCTCTCTTTTTTTCTTTTTTCTTCTTTTTTCTTTCTTTTATTTTTCAACCTTTCTTTCTCTTTTTTAATTTCTTTCTTTCTTTCTTTTCTCTTTCTTTCTTTCTTTCCTTCTTTCTTTCCTTATTTCTTTCTTTTTTCTTTCATTTTTCTTTCCTTTTTTCTTACTTTTCTCTTTCTTCCTTTATTTCTTTCTTATTTTTTCTTTCTTTTTTCCTGCTTTTTTCTTTCTTTCTTTCTTTCCTTCTTTATTCCATTGTTTCTCTCTTTTTGTAATTTCATTCTTTCTTTTTTCTTTCTTTCCTGCTTTCTTACTTACTTTCTTTCTTTTTTCTTTCTTTCCTACTTTCTTTCTTTCTTCCATTCTTTCTTTCTTTTTTCTTTCTTTCTTCTTTATTTCTTTCTTCATCTTTCTTTCTTTCTTTCTTTCTTTCTTTCTTTCTTTCTTTCTTTCTTTCTTTCTTTCTTTCTTTCTTTCTTTTTTCCTTCTTTCCCAATTTCTCTCTTTCATTCTTTCTATCTTTCTTCTTTCTTTCTTTTTCCTTTCTTTCTCTCTTATTTCTTTCTTTCTTTCTTTCTTTCTTTTGTCTTTCTTACTTTTTTCTTTCTTTCTTTATTCTTTCCTTCTTACTTTCTTACTTCTTTCTTTCTTCTTTATTTCTTTCTTCTTTCTTTCTTCGTTCTTTTGTTCTTCTTTCTTTCTTCTTTCTTCTTTCTTCTTTCTTCTTTCTTCTTTCTTCTTTCTTCTTTCTTCTTTCTTCTTTCTTCTTTCTTCTTTCTTCTTTCTTCTTTCTTCTTTCTTCTTTCTTCTTTCTTCTTTCTTTCTTCTTTCTTTCTTACTTCTTTCTTACTTCTTTCTTACTTCTTTCTTACTTCTTTCTTACTTCTTTCTTACTTCTATCTTTCTTCTTTCTTTTTTCTTTCTTTCTTCTTTCTTCTTTCTTTCTTTCTTCTTTCTTTCTTCTTTCTTTCTTCTTTCTTTCTTCTTTCTTTCTTCTTTCTCTCTTCTTTCCTCTTTTTTCTTTCTTTCATCTTTCTTTCGTTTTTCTTTCTTCTTCCTTCCTTATTTGTTCTTTCTTTCTTATTTCTTTCTTTCTTCTTTCTTTCTTCTTTCTTTCCTCTTTCCTTATTCTTCCTTTCTTCTTCCTTTCTTCTTCCTTTCTTCTTCCTTTCTTCTTCCTTTCTTCTTCCTTTCTTCTTCCTTTCTTCTTCCTTTCTTCTTCCTTTCTTCTTCCTTTCTTCTTCCTTTCTTCTTCCTTTCTTCTTTCTTTCTTATTTCTTTCTTACTTCTTTCTTACTTCTTTCATTCTTCTTTGATTCTTCTTTCTTTCTTTCTTCTTTCTTTCTTCTTTCTTTCTTCTTTATTTCTTTCTTCTTTCTTTCTTCGTTCTTTTGTTCTTCTTTCTTTCTTCTTTCTTTCTTCTTTCATCTTTCTTCCTTCTTTCTTTCTTACTTCTTTCTTACTTCTTTCTTTCTTCTTTCTCACTTCTTTCTTACTTCTTTCTTATCTATTTCTTGTTCTTTATTTCTTTCTTCTTTCTTTCTTCGTTCTTTGGTTCTTCTTTCTTTCTTTCTTCTTTCTTACTTCTTTCTTACTTTTTTCTTTCTCTTTCTTTCTTCTTTCTTCTTTCTTCTTTCTTCTTTCTTCTTTCTTCTTTCTTCTTTCTTCTTTCTTCTTTCTTCTTTCTTTCTGCTTTCCTTCTGCTTTCTTTCTTTCTTCTTTCTTTCTTCTTTCTTTCTTCCTTCTTTCTTATTTAATTCTTTCTTCTTTCTTTCTTTCTTCTTTCACTCTTCTTTCATTCTTCTTTCTTTCTTTCTTTCTTCTTTCTTTCTTCTTTCTTTCTTCTTTCTTTCTTTTTCTTTCTTCTTCTTCTTAATTTCTTTCTTCTTTCTTTCTTACTTCTTTCTTACTTCTTTCTTACTTCTTATATCTTTCTTTCTTTCTTCTTCTTTCTTCTTTCTTTCCTCTTTCTTCTTTCTTTCTTCTTTCTTTCTTCTTTCTTTCTTCTTTATTTCTTCTTCGTTTCTTTCTTCATTCTTTCTTTCTTCTTTCTTCTTCTTCCTTTCTTCCTTCTTTCTCTCTTCTTTCTTTCTTTCTTCTTTCTTTCTTCTTTCTTCTTTTTTCTTCTTTCTTTCTTTCTTCTTAATTTCTTTCTTTCTTTCTTCTTTCTTCCTTCTTTCTTCTTTCTTCTGTCTTCTTTCATTCTTCTTTCTTTCTTCTTTCTTTCTTCTTTCTTTCTTCTTTCTATCTTCTTTCTTTCTTACTTCTTTCTTACTTATTTCTTACTTCTTTCTTGCTTCTTTCTTATTTCCTTCTTTCTTCTTTCTTTCTTCTTTCTTTCTTCTTTCTTTCTTCTTTCTTTCTTCTTTCTTTCTTCTTTCTTTATTCTTCCTTTCTTCTTCCTTTCCTCTTCTTTTCTTCTTTCTTTCATCCTTCTTTCTTCTTTCTTTCTTTCTTCTTTCTTTCTTCTTTCTTTCTTCTTTCTTTCTTCTTTCTTTCTTCTTTCTTTCTTCTTTCTTTCTTTCTTTCTTTATTCTTTCTTTATTCTTTCTTTCTTCTTTCTTTCTTTCTTTCTTCTTTCTTTCTTCTTTCTTTCTTCTTTCTTTCTTTTTTCTTTCTTCTTTCTTCTTAATTTCTTTCTTCTTTCTTTCTTACTTCTTTCTTACTTCTTTCTTACTTCTTATATCTTTCTTTCTTTCTTCTTTCTTTCTTCTTTCTTTCCTCTTTCTTCTTTCTTTCTTCTTTCTTCTTCTTTCTTTCTTCTTTCTTTCTTCTTCGTTTCTTTCTTCATTCTTTCTTTCTTCTTTCTTTCTTCTTCCTTTCTTCCTTCTTTCTCTCTTCTTTCTTTCTTTCTTCTTTCTTTCTTCTTTCTTCTTTTTTCTTCTTCTTTCTTTCTTCTTAATTTCTTTCTTCTTTCTTCTTTCTTCCTTCTTTCTTCTTTCTTTCTGTCTTCTTTCATTCTTCTTTCTTTCTTCTTTCTTTCTTCTTTCTTTCTTCTTTCTATCTTCTTTCTTTCTTACTTCTTTCTTACTTATTTCTTACTTCTTTCTTGCTTCTTTCTTATTTCCTTCTTTCTTCTTTCTTTCTTCTTTCTTTCTTCTTTCTTTCTTCTTTCTTTATTCTTCCTTTCTTCTTCCTTTCCTGCTTCTTTTCTTCTTTCTTTCATCCTTCTTTCTTCTTTCTTTCTTTCTTCTTTCTTTCTTCTTTCTTTCTTCTTTCTTTCTTCTTTCTTTCTTCTTTCTTTCTTCTTTCTTTCTTTCTTTCTTTATCTTTCTTTATTCTTTCTTTCTTCTTTCTTTCTTACTTCTTTCTTTCTTCTTTCTTTCTTTCTTCTTTCTTTCTTTATTTCTTCTTTCTTTCTATATTTCTTCTTTCTTTCTTTCTTCATTCTTTCTATCTTCTTTCTTTCTTCTTTCTTTCTTCTTTCTTCTTTGTTATTCTTTCTTTCTTCTTTCATTATTCTTTCTTCTTTCTTCTTTCCTTCTTCTTTCTTACTTATTTCTTTCTTCTTTATTCTTTCTTCTTTCTTTCTTCTTTCTTCTTTCTTTTTGCTTTCTTTCTCCTTCTTTATTCTTTCTTTCTTCTCTCTTTCTGCTTTCTTTCTTCTTTCTTTCTTTCTTGTTTCTTCTTTCTTTCTTTCTTCTTTCTTTATTCTCTCTTTCTTCTTTCTTTCTTACTTCTTTCTTACTTCTTTCTTTCTTTCTTTCTTCTTTCTTTCTTTATTTCTTCTTTCTTTCTTTCTTCTTTCTTTCTTCTTTATTTCTTCTTTCTTTCTTCTTTCTTTCTTCCTTCTTTCTTCTTTCTTTCTTCTTTCTTCTTACTTTCTTCTTCTTTCTTTCTTTCTTTCTTCTTTCTTCTTATTTCATTCTTCTTTCTTCTTTATTTCTTAGTTCTTTCTTACTTCTTTCTTTCTTCTTTCTTTCTTCTTAATTTATTCTTCCTTTCTTCTTCCTTTCTTCTTCCTTTCTTCTTCCTTTCTTCTTCCTTTCTTCTTCCTTTCTTCTTCCTTTCTTCTTCCTTTCTTCTTCCTTTCTTCTTCCTTTCTTCTTCCTTTCTTTCTTCTTTCTTTCTTCTTTCTTTCTTCTTCCTTTCTTTCTTCTTTCTTACTACTTTTCTTTCTTCTTTCTTTCTTTCTTCTTTCTTTCTTCTTTCTTTCTTACTTCTTTCTTAATTCTTTCTTACTGCTTTCTTCTTTCTTTCTTCCTTCTTTCTTCTTTCTTTCTTTTTTCATTCTTTCTTTCTTCTTTGTTTCTTCTTTCTTTCTTCTTTCTTCCTTCTCCCTTTCTTTCTTCTTTCTTTCTTCTTTGTATCTTCTTTCTCTCTTTCTTTCTTTCTTGTTTCTTTCTTCTTTCTTTCTTTCTTTCTCTTCCTTTCTTTCTTCCTTCTTTCTTTCTTCTATCTTTCTTCTTTCTTTCATCTTTCTTTCTTCTTTCTTTCTTACTTCTTTCTTACATCTTCTTACTTGTTCTTACTTGTTTCTTACTTCTTTTTTACTTCTTTCTTACTTCTTACTTCTTTCTTTTTTCTTTTTTCTTTCTTTTTTCTTTCTTTCTTCTTTCTTTCTTCTTTCTTTCTTCTTTCTTTCTTCTTTCTTTTTTCTTTCTTTCTTCTTTCTTTCTTCTTTCTTTTTACTTCTTTCTTTCTTCTTTCTTTCTTCTTTCTTTCTTCTCTCTTCTTTCTTTCTGCTTTCTTTCTCCTTTCTTTATTCTTTCTTTCTCCTCTCTTTCTGCTTTCTGTCTTCTTTCTTTCTGTCTCTTTCTGTCTTCTTTCTTTCTTCTTTCTTTCTTCTTTCTTTCTTCTTTCTTTCTTCTTTATTTCTTCTTCGTTTCTTTCTTCATTCTTTCTTTCTTCTTTCTTTCTTCTTCCTTTCTTCCTTCTTTCTCTCTCTTTCTTTCTTTCTTCTTTCTTCTTTCTTTCTTCTTTCTTTCTTCTTTCTTTCTTACTTCTTTCTTACATCTTTCTTACTTGTTTCTTACTTGTTTCTTACTTCTTTTTTACTTCTTTCTTACTTCTTACTTCTTTCTTTTTTCTTTTTTCTTTCTTTTTTCTTTCTTTTTTCTTTCTTTCTTCTTTCTTTCTTCTTTCTTTCTTCTTTCTTTCTTCTTTCTTTTTTCTTTCTTTCTTCTTTCTTTCTTCTTTCTTTTTTACTTCTTTCTTTCTTCTTTCTTTCTTCTTTCTTTCTTCTCTCTTCTTTCTTTCTGCTTTCTTTCTCCTTTCTTATTCTTTCTTTCTCCTCTCTTTCTGCTTCCTTTCTTCTTTCTTTCTGTCTTCTTTCTGTCTTCTTTCTTTCTTCTTTCTTTCTTCTTTCTTTCTTCTTTCTTTCTTCTTTATTTCTTCTTCGTTTCTTTCTTCATTCTTTCTTTCTTCTTTCTTTCTTCTTCTTTCTTCCTTCTTTCTCTCTTCTTTCTTTCTTTCTTCTTTCTTCTTTCTTACTTCTTTCTTCTTTTTTCTTCTTTCTTTCTTTCTTCTTATTTCTTTCTTTCTTTCTTCTTTCTTCCTTCTTTCTTCTTTCTTTCTGTCTTCTTTCATTCTTCTTTCTTTCTTCTTTCTTTCTTCTTTCTTCTTCTTTCTTCTTCTTTCTATCTTCTTTCTTTCTTACTTCTTTCTTACTTATTTCTTACTTCTTTTTTTGCTTCTTTCTTATTTCCTTCTTTCTTCTTTCTTTCTTCTTTCTTTATTCTTCCTTTCTTCTTCATTTCCTCTTCTTTTCTTCTTTCTTTCATCCTTCTTTCTTCTTTCTTTCTTTCTTCTTTCTTTCTTCTTTCTTTCTTCTTTCTTTCTTCTTTCTTTCTTCTTTCTTTCTTCTTTCTTTCTTCTTTCTTTCTTCTTTCTTTCTTCTTTCTTTCTTCTTTCTATCTTCTTTCTTTCTTACTTCTTTCTTACTTATTTCTTACTTCTTTTTTTGCTTCTTTCTTATTTCCTTCTTTCTTCTTTCTTTCTTCTTTCTTTATTCTTCCTTTCTTCTTCCTTTCCTCTTCTTTTCTTCTTTCTTTCATCCTTCTTTCTTCTTTCTTTCTTCTTTCTTTCTTCTCTCTTCTTTCTTTCTGCTTTCTTTCTCCTTTCTTTATTCTTTCTTTCTTCTCTCTTTCTGCTTTTTTCTTCTTTCTTTCTGTCTTCTTTCTTTCTTCTTTCTTTCTTTCTTTCTTCTTTCTTTCTTCTTTCTTCATTCTTTCTTCTTTTCATTCGTCTTTCTTCTTTCTTTCTTCTTTCTTCCTTCTTTCATCTTTCTTTCTTCTTTCATTCTTTCTTTCTTCTTTGTTTCTTCTTTCTTCTTTCCTTCTTCTCTCTTACTTTCTTCTTTCTTTCTTCTTTCTTACTTATTTGTTACTTCTTTCTTACTTCTTTCTTTCTTCTTTCTCTTTTCTTTCTCTCTTCTTTCTTTATTCTTTCTTTCTTCTTTCTTTCTTTCTTCTTCCTTTCTTTCGTCCTTCTTTCTTTCTACTTTCTTTCTTCTCTCTTTCGTCTTTCTTTCTTCTTTCTTTCTTACTTCTTTCTTACTTTTTTCTTACTTGTTTCTTACTTCTTTGTCACTTCTTTCTTACTTCTTTCTTTCTTCTTTCTTTTTTCTTTCGTTTTTCTTCTTCTTTCTTTCTTCTTTCTTCTTCATTCTTTCTTCTTTTTCTTCTTTCTTCATCTTTCTTCTTTCTTCTTTCTTTCGTCTTTCATTCGTCTTCTTTATTTCTACTTTCTCTCTTTCTTCTTTCTTTCAACTTCCTTTCCTCTTTCTTTCTTTCTTCTTTCTTTCTTCTTTCTTTCTTCTTTCTTTCTTCTTTCTTTCTTCTTTCTTTCTTCTTTCTTTCTTCTTCGTTTCTTTCTTCATTCTTTCTTTCTTCTTCTTTCTTCTTCCTTTTTTCCTTCTTTCTCTCTTCTGTCTTTCTTCTTTCTTCTTTCTTCTTTCTTCTTTCTTCTTTCTTCTTCCTTTCTTCTTTCTTTCTTTTTTTCTTTCTTGTTTCTTACTTCTTTTTTCTTTCTTACTTCTTTCTTCTTTCTTCTTCTTTCTTCTTTCTTTCTTCTTTCTTTCTTTCTCTTCCTTTCTTTCTTCATTCTTTCTTCTTTCTTCTTACTTTCTTTCTTCTTTCTTTCTTTCTTTCTACTTTCTTTCTTTCTTCTTCCTTTCTTCTTCCTTTATTCTTCCTTTCTTCTTCCTTTTTCTTCCTTTCTTCTTCCTTTCTTTCTTCTTTCTTACTTCTTTCTTTCTTACTTCTTTCTTGCTTCTTTCTTCTTTCTTTCTTCTTTCTTTCTTTCTTCTTTCTTTTTTCTTCTTTCTTTCTTCTCTCTTTCTTCTTTCTTTCTTCTTTCTTTCTTACTTCTTTCTTACTTATTTCTTACTTCTTTCTTACTTCTTTCTTTCTTCTTTCTTTCTTCTTCGTTTGTTTCTTCATTCTTTCTTTATTCTTTCTTTCTTCTTCTTTTCTTCCTTCTTTCTCTCTTCTTTCTTTCTTTCTTATTTCTTCTTCTTTCTGCTTTCTTTCTTCTTTCTTTCTTCTTTCTTTCTTACTTCTTTCTTCTTTCTTTCTTCTTGCTTTCTTCTTTCTTTCTTACTTATTTCTTTCTGCTTTTTCTTCTTTCTTTTTTCTTTCTTTCTTCTTTCTTCTTTCTTCTTTCTTCTTTATTCTTTCTTTCTTCTTTCTTTCTTCTTTCTTTCTTCTTTCTTTCTTCTTTCTTTCTTCTTTCTTTTTTCTTCTTTCTTTCTTCTTTCTTTCTTCATTCTTTTTTCTTCTTTCTTTCTTCTTCCTTTCTTCCTTCTTTCTCTCTTCTTCGTTTCTTTCTTCTTTCTACTTTCGTTCTTCTTTCTTTCTTCTTTCTTTCTCTAATTTATTCTTCATTCTTCTTTCATTCCTCTTTCTTTCTTCTTTCTTTCTTCTTTCTTCCATTCTTCTCTCTTTATTCTCTCTTCTATCTTTCTTCTTTCTTTCTTCTTTCATTCCTTCTTCTTTCTTTCTTCTTTCTTTCTTACTTCTTTCTTCTTTCTTTCTCCTTTTTTCTTCTTTCTTTCTTTCAACTTAATTTCTTTCTTCATTCTTCTTTATTTCTTCTTTCTTTCTTCTTTCTTTATTCTTTCTTTCTTCTTTCTTTCTTATTTCTTTCCTTCTTCTCTCTTTCTTCTTTCTTCTTTATTTCTTCGTTCTTTCTTCTTTCTTTCTTCTTTCTTTCTTCTTTCTTTCTTCTTTCATTCTTCTTTCTATCTTCTTTCTTTCTCCTTGCTTTCTCCTTGCTTTCTCCTTGCTTTCTTCTTTCTTTCTTCTTTCTTTCTTCTTTCTTTCTTCTTTCTTTCTTCTTTCTTTCTTCTTTCTTTCTTACTTCTTTCTTACTTCTTCCTTACTTCATTCTTTCTGCTTTCTTTCTCTTTCTTTCTTCTTTCTTTCTTCTTTCTTTCTTCTTTCTTCCTTTTTCCTCTTTCTTTCTTCTTTCATTCTTTCTTTCTTCTTTGTTTCTTCTTTCTTTCTTCTCTCTTTTTTTCTTCTTTCTTTCTTCTTTCTATCTTGTTTCTTTCTTTCTTTCTTTCTTTCTTTCTTCTTTCTTTCTTCTTTCTTTCTTCTTTCTTCTTCTTTATTTCTTCTTCCTTTTTTCTTCTTTCTTTCTTCTTTTTTCTTTCTTCTTTCTTCCTTCTTTCTTTCTTTCTTCTTTCTTTCTTTTTTCTATCTTCTTTCTTTCTTTCTTCTTTCTTTCTTCTTCTTTCTTCTTTCATTCCTTCTTCTTTCTTTCTTCTTTCTTTCTTACTTCTTTCTTTTTCTTTCTCCTTTTTTCTTCTTTCTTTCTTTCTACTTAATTTCTTTCTTCATTCTTCTTTCTTTCTTCTTTCTTTCTTATATCTTTCTTTCTTCTCTCTTTCTTCTTTCTTCTTTCTTCTTTCTTTCTTCTTTCTTTCTTCTTTCTTTCTTCTCTCTTTCTTCTTTCTTTCTTCTTCGTTTCTTTCTTCATTCTTTCTTTCTTCTTTCTTTCTTCTTCCTTTCTTCCTTCTTTCTCTCTTCTTTCTTTCTTTCTTATTTCTTCTTTCTTTCTGCTTTCTTTCTTCTTTCTTCTTCTTTCTTTTT
>NW_027043761.1:0-40759 GCF_036013475.1 Columba livia
CAAAGAAAGGGGAAAGAAAGCCCAAAGAAAGGGGAAAGAAAGCCCAAAGAAAGGAGAATGACAGCCCAAAGAATGGGGAAAGAAAGCCCAAAGAAAGGGGAAAGAAAGCCCAAAGAAAGGGGGAAAGAAAGCCCAAAGAAAGGGGAAAGAAACCCAAAGAAATGGGAAAGAAAGCCCAAAGAAAGGGGAATGACAGCCCAAGGAAAGGGTAAAGAAAGCCCAAAGAAAGGGAAAGAAAGCCCAAAGAAAGGGGAAAGAAAGCCCAAAGAAACCCCAAAGAAAGCCCAAAGAAAGTGGAAAGAAAGGGGAAAGAAAGCCCAAAGAAAGGGGAAAGAAAAGCCCAAAGAAAGGGGAAAGAAAGCCCAAAGAAAGGGGAAAGAAAGCCCAAAGAAAGCCCAAAGAAAGCCCACAGAAAGGGAAAGAAAGCCCAAAGAAACCCCACAGAAAGGGGAAAGAAAGCCCAAAGAAAGGGGAAAGAAAGCCCAGAGAAAGCCAAAAGAAAGCCCAAAGAAAGGGGAATGACAGCCCAGAGAAAGGGGAAAGAAGGCCCAAAGAAAGGGGACAGAAAGCCCAAAGAAAGGGGAAAGAAAGCCCAAAGAAAGGGGAAAGAAAGCCCAAAGAAAGGGGAAAGAAAGCCCAAAGAAAGGGGAAAGAAAGCCCAAAGAAAGCCCAAAGAAAGCCCAATGAAAGTGGAAAGAAAGGGGAAAGAAAACCCAAAGAAAGCCCAAGGAAAGACCAAAGAAAGGGGAAAGAAAGCCCAAAGAAAGGGGAAAAAAGCCCAAAGAAAGCCCAAAGAAAGCCAAAGAAAGCCCACAGAAAGGGGAAAGAAAGCCCAAAGAAAGGGGAAAGAAAGCCCAAAGAAAGGGGAAAGAAAGCCCAAAGAAAGCCAAAGAAAGCCCAAAGAAAGGGGAAAGAAAGCCCAAAGAAAGGGGAAAGAAAGCCCAAGAAAGGGGAAAGAAAGCCCAAAGAAAGGAGAAAGAAAGCCCAAAGAAAGGGAAAGAAAGCCCAAAGAAAGGGGAAAGAAAGCCCAAGAATGCCCAAAGATAGCCCAAAGAAATTGGAAAGAAAGGGGAAAGAAAGCCCAAAGAAAGCCCAAAGAAAGCCCAAGGAAAGCCCAAAGAAAGGGGAAAGAAAGCCCAAAGAAAGGGGAAAGAAAGCCCAAAGAAAGCCCAAAGAAAGGGGAAAGAAAGCCCAAAGAAAGGTGAAACAAAGCCCAAAGAATGGGGAAAGAAAGGGGAAAGAAACCCCAAAGAAAGGGTATAGAAAGGGGAAAGAAAGCCCAAAGAAACCCCAAAGAAAGGGAAAGAAAGCCCAAAGAAACCCCAAGAAAGAGGAAAGAAAGCCCAAAGAAACCCCAAAGAAATGGGAAAGAAAGCCCAAAGAAAGGGGAAAGAAAGCCCAAGGAAAGGGGAAAGAAACGCAAAGAAAGGGGAAAGAAAGCCCAAAGAAAGGGGAAGAAAGCCCAAAGAAAGGGGAAAGAAAGGGGAAAGAAAGCCAAAGAAAGCCCAAAGAAAGCCCAAAGAAAGCCCAAAGAAAGGGGAAAGAAAGCCCAAAGAAAGCCCAAAGAAATGGGAAAGAAAGCGCAAAGAAAGCCCAAAGAAAGGGGAAAGAAAGCCCAAAGAAATGGGAAAGAAAACCCAAAGAAAGGGGGAAAGAAAGCCAAAGATAGGGAAAGAAAGCCCAAAGAAAGGGGAAAGAAAGCCCAAAGAAATGGAAAAGAAAGCCCAAAGAAAGGGGAATGACAGCCCAAGGAAAGGGGAAAGAAAGCCCAAAGAAAGGGGAAAGAAAGCCCAAAGAAAGGGGAAAGAAAGCCCAAAGAAAGGGGAAAGAAAGCCCAAAGAAAGCCCAAAGAAAGTGGAAAGAAGGGGAAAGAAAACCCAAAGAAAGCCCAAAGAAAGCCTAAGGGAAGACCAAAGAAAGGGGAAAGAAAGCCCAAGAAGGGGGGAAAAAAAATCCCAAAGAAAGCCCAAAGAAAGCCCAAAGAAAGCCCACAGAAAGGGGAAAGAAAGCCCAAAGAAAGGGGAAAGAAAGCCCAAGAAAGGGGAAAGAAAGCCCAAGGAAAGGGGAATGACAGCCCAAAGAAAGGGGAAAGAAATCCCAAAGAAAGGAGAAAGAAAGCCCAAAGAAAGGGGAAAGAAAGCCCAAAGAAAGGGGAAAGAAAGCCCAAAGAAAGGGGAAAGAAAGCCCAAAGAAAGCCCAAAGAAAGCCCAAAGAAAGGGGAAAGAAAGCCCAAAGAAAGGGGAAAGAAAGCCCAAAGAAAGGGGAAAGAAAGCCCAAAGAAAGGAGAAAGAAAGCGCAAAGAAAGGGGAAAGAAAGCCCAAAGAAAGGGGAAAGAAAGCCCAAGAATGCCAAAGATAGCCCAAAGAAATTGGAAAGAAAGGGGAAAGAAAGCCCAAAGAAAGCCCAAAGAAAGCCCAAGGAAAGCCCAAAGAAAGGGGAAAGAAAGCCCAAAGAAAGGGGAAAGAAAGCCCAAAGAAAGCCCAAAGAAAGGGGAAAGAAAGCCCAAAGAAAGGGGAAACAAAGCCCAAAGAAAGGGGAAAGAAAGGGGAAAGAAACCCCAAGGAAAGGGTATAGAAAGGGGAAAGAAAGCCCAAAGAAACCCCAAAGAAAGGGGAAAGAAAGCCCAAAGAAACCCCAAAGAAAGAGGAAAGAAAGCCCAAAGAAACCCCAAAGAAATGGGAAAGAAAGCCCAAAGAAAGGGGAAAGAAAGCCCAAGGAAAGGGGAAAGAAACGCAAAGAAAGGGGAAAGAAAGCCCAAAGAAAGGGGAAAGAAAGCCCAAAGAAAGGGGAAAGAAAGGGGAAAGAAAGCCCAAAGAAAGCCCAAAGAAAGCCCAAAGAAAGCCCAAAGAAAGGGGAAAGAAAGCCCAAAGAAAGCCCAAAGAAATGGGAAAGAAAGCGCAAAGAAAACCCAAAGAAAGGGGAAAGAAAGCCCAAAGAAATGGGAAAGAAAACCCAAAGAAAGGGGAAAGAAAGCCCAAAGATAGGGGAAAGAAAGCCCAAAGAAAGGGGAAAGAAAGCCCAAAGAAATGGAAAAGAAAGCCCAAAGAAAGGGGAATGACAGCCCAAGGAAAGGGGAAAGAAAGCCAAAAGAAAGGGGAAAGAAAGCCCAAAGAAAGGGGAAAGAAAGCCCAAAGAAAGGGGAAAGAAAGCCCAAAGAAAGCCCAAAGAAAGTGGAAAGAAAGGGGAAAGAAAACCCAAAGAAAGCCCAAAGAAAGCCTAAGGGAAGACCAAAGAAAGGGGAAAGAAAGCCCAAAGAAAGGGGAAAAAAAGCCCAAAGAAAGCCCAAAGAAAGCCCAAAGAAAGCCCACAGAAAGGGGAAAGAAAGCCCAAAGAAAGGGGAAAGAAAGCCCAAAGAAGGGGAAAGAAAGCCCAAAGAAAGGGGAATGACAGCCCAAAGAAAGGGGAAAGAAAGCCCAAAGAAAGGAGAAAGAAAGCCAAAGAAAGGGAAGAAAGCCCAAAGAAAGGGGAAAGAAAGCCAAGAAAGCCCAAAAATAGCCCAAAAAATTGGAAAGAAAGGGGGAAGAAAGCCCAAAGAAAGCCCAAAGAAAGCCCAAGGAAAGCCCAAAGAAAGGGGAAAGAAAGCCCAAAGAAAGGGGAAAGAAAGCCCAAAGAAAGCCCAAAGAAAGCCCAAAGAAAGCCCACAGAAAGGGGAAAGAAAGCCCAAAGAAGGGGAAAGAAAGCCCAAGAAAGGGGAAAGAAAGCCCAAAGAAAGGGGAATGACAGCCCAAAGAAAGGGGAAAGAAATCCCAAAGAAAGGAGAAAGAAAGCCCAAAGAAAGGGGAAAGAAAGCCCAAAGAAAGGGGAAAGAAAGCCCAAGAAAGCCCAAAAATAGCCCAAAAAAATTGGAAAGAAAGGGGGAAGAAAGCCCAAAGAAAGCCCAAAGAAAGCCCAAGGAAAGCCCAAAGAAAGGGGAAAGAAAGCCCAAAGAAAGGGGAAAGAAAGCCCAAAGAAAGGGGAAACAAAGCCCAAAGAAAGGGGAAAGAAAGGGGAAAGAAAGCCCAAAGAAAGGGGAAAGAAAGGGGAAAGAAAGCCCAAAGAAAGCCCAAAGAAAAGGGAAAGAAAGCCCAAAGAAACCCCAAAGAAAGGGGAAAGAAAGCCCAAAGAAACCCCAAAGAAAGGGGAAAGAAAGCCCAAAGAAAAGGGGAAAGAAAGCCCAAGGAAAGGGGAAAGAAAGCCCAAAGAAAGTGGAAATAAAGCCCAAAGAAAGGGGAAAGAAAGCCCAAAGAAAGGGGGAAGAAAGCCCAAAGAAAGCCCAAAGAAAGCCCAAAGAAAGGGGAAAGAAAGGGGAAAGAAAGCCCAAAGAAAGCCCAAAGAAAGCCCAAAGAAAGGGGAAAAGAAAGCCCAAAGAAAGCCCAAAGAAATGGGAAAGAAAGCGCAAAGAAAGCCCAAAGAAAGGGGAAAGAAGCCCAAAGAAAGGGGAAAGAAAACCCAAAGAAAGGGAAAGAAAGCCCAAAGAAAGGGGAAAGACAGCCAAAAGAAAGCCCAAAGAAAGGGGAAAGAAAGCCCAAAGAAAGGGGAAAGAAAGCTCAAAGAAAGGCCAAAGAAAGGGGAAAGAAAGCCCAAAGAAAGGGGAAAGAAAGCCCAAAGAAAGGGGAAAGAAAGCCCAAAGAAAGGGGAAAGAAAGCTCAAAGAAAGGGGAAAGAAAGCCCAGAGAAAGCCCAAAGAAAGCCCAAAGAAAGCCCAAAGAAAAGGGAAAGAAAGCCCAAAGAAAGGGAAAGAAAGCCCAAAGAAAGGGGAATGACAGCCCAAAGATAGGGGAAAGAAAGCCCAAAGAAAGGGGAAAGAAAGCCCAAGGAAAGGGGAAAGAAAGCCCAAAGAAAGGGGAAAGAAAGCCCAAAGAAAGGGGAAAGAAAGCCCAAAAAAAGCCCAAAGAAAGCCAAAGAAAGCTGGAAAGAAAGGGGAATGAAAACCCTAAGAAAGCCCAAACAAAGCCCAAGGAAAACCCAAAGAAAGGGGAAAGAAAGCCCAAAAAAAGCCACAGAAAGGGGAAAGAAAGCCCAAAGAAAGGGGAAAGAAAGCCTAAAGAAAGCCCAAAGAAAGCCTAAAGAAAGCCCAAAGAAAGCCCAAAGAAATCCCAAAGAAAGCCCAAAGAAAGCCCAAAGAAAGGGGAAAGAAAGCCCAAAGAAAGGGGAAAGAAAGCCCAAGGAAAGGGGAATGACAGCCCAAAGAAAGGGGAAAGAAAGCCCAAAGAAAGGGGAAAGAAAGCCCAAAGAAAGGGGAAAGAAAGCCCAAAGTAAGGGGTAAGAAAGCCCAAAGAAAGGGGAAAGAAAGCCCAAGAATGCCCAAAGATAGCCCAAAGAAATTGGAAAGAAAGGGGAAAGAAAGCCCAAAGAAAGTCCAAAGAAAGCCACAGAAAGGGGAAAGAAAGCCCAAAGAAAGGGGAAAGAAAGCCCAAAAAAAGCCCACAGAAAGGAGAAAGAAAGCCCAAAGAAAGGGGAATGACAGCCCAAAGATAGGGGAAAGAAAGCCCAAAGAAAGGGGAAAGAAAGCCCAAAGAAAGGGGAAAGAAAGCCCAAAGAAAGGGGAATGAAAGCCCAAAGAAAGGGGAAAGAAAGCCCAAAAAAGCCCAAAGAAAGCCCAAAGAAAGTGGAAAGAAAGGGGAAAGAAAACCCATAGAAAGCCCAAAGAAAGCCCAAGGAAAGCCCAAAGAAAGGGGAAAGAAAGCCCAAAACAAGGGGAAAGAAACCCAAAAAAAGCCCACAGAAAGGGGAAAGAAAGCCCAAAGAAAGGGGAAAGAAAGCCTAAAGAAAGCCCAAAGAAAGCCTAAAGAAAGCCCAAAGAAAGCCCAAACAAATCCCAAAGAAAGCCCAAAGAAAGCCCAAAGAAAGGGGAAAGAAAGCCCAAAGAAAGGGGAAAGAAAGCCCAAAGAAAGGAGAATGACAGCCCAAAGAAAGGGGAAAGAAAGCCCAAAGAAAGGGGAAAGAAAGCCCAAAGAAAGGGGAAAGAAAGCCCAAAGAAAGGGGAAAGAAAGCCCAAAGAAATGGAAAGAAAGCCCAAAGAAAGGGGAATGACAGCCCAAGGAAAGGGTAAAGAAAGCCCAAAGAAAGGGGAAAGAAAGCCCAAAGAAAGGGGAAAGAAAGCCCAAAGAAACCCCAAAGAAAGCCCAAAGAAAGTGGAAAGAAAGGGGAAAGAAAGCCCAAAGAAAGGGGAAAGAAAAGCCCAAAGAAAGGGAAAGAAAGCCAAAGAAAGGGGAAAGAAAGCCAAAGAAAGCCCACAGAAAGGGGAAAGAAAGTCCCAAGAAAGGGGAAAGAAAACCCAGAGAAAGCCAAAAGAAAGCCCAAAGAAAGGGGAATGACAGCCCAGAGAAAGGGGAAAGAAGGCCCAAAGAAAGGGGACAGAAAGCCCAAAGAAAGGGGAAAGAAAGCCCAAAGAAAGGGGAAAGAAAGCCCAAAGAAAGGGGAAAGAAAGCCCAAAGGAAGGGGAAAGAAAGCCCAAAGAAAGCCCAAAGAAAGCCCAATGAAAGTGGAAAGAAAGGGGAAAGAAACCCAAAGAAAGCCCAAAGAAAGCCCAAGGAAAGACCAAAGAAAGGGGAAAAGAAAGCCCAAAGAAAGGAGAAAAAAGCCCAAAGAAAGCCCAAAGAAAGCCAAAGAAAGCCCACAGAAAGGGGAAAGAAGCCCAAAGAAAGGGGAAAGAAAGCCCAAAGAAAGGGGAAAGAAAGCCCAAAGAAAGCCCAAAGAAAGCCCAAAGAAAGGGGAAAGAAAGCCCAAAGAAAGGGAAAGAAAGCCCAAAGAAAGGGGAATGACAGCCCAAAGAAAGGGGAAAGAAAGCCCAAAGAAAGGAGAAAGAAAGCCCAAAGAAAGGGGAAAGAAAGCCCAAAGAAAGGGGAAAGAAAGCCCAAGAATGCCAAAGATAGCCCAAAGAAATTGGAAAGAAAGGGGAAAGAAAGCCCAAAGAAAGCCCAAAGAAAGCCCAAGGAAAGCACAAAGAAAGGGGGAAAGAAAGCCCAAAGAAAGGGGAAAGAAAGGGGAAAGAAACCCCAAAGAAAGGGTACAGAAAGGGGAAAGAAAGCCCAAGAAACCCCAAAGAAAGGGGAAGAAAGCCCAAAGAAACCCAAAGAAAGAGGAAAGAAAGCCCAAAGAAACCCCAAAGAAAGGGGAAAGAAAGCCCAAAGAAAGGGGAAAGAAAGCCCAAGGAAAGGGGAAAGAAACGCAAAGAAAGGGGAAATAAAGCCCAAAGAAAGGGGAAAGAAAGCCCAAAGAAAGGGGAAAGAAAGGGGAAAGAAAGCCCAAAGAAAGCCCAAAGAAAGCCCAAAGAAAGGGGAAAGAAAGCCCAAAGAAAGCCCAAAGAAATGGGAAAGAAAGCGCAAAGAAAGCCCAAAGAAAGGGGAAAGAAAGCCCAAAGAAAGGGGGAAAGAAAACCCAAAGAAAGGGGAAAGAAAGCCCAAAGAAAGGGGAAAGAAAGCCCAAAGAAAGGGGAAGAAAGCCCAAAGAAATGGAAAAGAAAGCCCAAAGAAAGGGGAATGACAGCCCAAGGAAAGGGGAAAGAAAGCCCAAAGAAAGGGGAAAGAAAGCCCAAAGAAAGGGGAAAGAAAGCCCAAAGAAAGGGGAAAGAAAGCCCAAAGAAAGCCCAAAGAAAGTGGAAAGAATGGGGAAAGAAAACCCAAAGAAAGCCCAAAGAAAGCCTAAGGGAAGACCAAAGAAAGGGGAAAGAAAGCCCAAAGAAAGGGGAAAAAAAGCCCAAAGAAAGCCCAAAGAAAGCCCAAAGAAAGCCCACAGAAAGGGGAAAGAAAGCCCAAAGAAAGGGGAAAGAAAGCTCAAAGAAAGCCCAAAGAAAGGGGAAAGAAAGCCCAAAGAAAGCCCAAAGAAAGCCCAAGGAAAGCCCAAAGAAAGGGGAAAGAAAGCCCAAAGAAAGGGGAAAGAAAGCCCAAAGAAAGCCCAAAGAAAGGGGAAAGAAAGCCCAAAGAAAGGGGAAACAAAGACAAAAGAAAGGGGAAAGAAAGGGGAAAGAAAGCCAAAGAAAGGGGAAAGAAAGGGGAAAGAAAGCCTAAAGAAAGCCCAAAGAAAGGGGAAAGAAAGCCCAAAGAAACCCCAAAGAAAGGGGAAAGAAAGCCCAAAGAAACCCCAAAGAAAGGGGAAAGAAAGCCCAAAGAAAGGGGAAAGAAAGCCCAAGGAAAGGGGAAAGAAAGCCCAAAGAAAGGGGAAATAAAGCCCAAAGAAAGGGGAAAGAAAGCCCAAAGAAAGGGGGAAGAAAGCCCAAAGAAAGCCCAAAGAAAGGGGAAAGAAAGGGGAAAGAAAGCCCAAAGAAAGCCCAAAGAAAGCCCAAAGAAAGCCCAAAGAAAGCCCAAAGAAAGGGGAAAGAAAGCCCAAAGAAAGCCCAAAGAAATGGGAAAGAAAGCGCAAATAAAGCCCAAAGAAAGGGGAAAGAAAGCCCAAAGAAAGGGGAAAGAAAACCCTAAGAAAGGGGAAAGAAAGCCCAAAGAAAGGGGAAAGACAGCCCAAAGAAAGCCCAAAGAAAGGGGAAAGAAAGCTCAAAGAAAGGCCAAGGAAAGGGGAAAGAAAAGCCCAAAGAAAGGGGAAAGAAAGCCCAAAGAAAGGGGAAAGAAAGCCCAAGGAAAGGGGAAAGAAAGCCCAAAGAAAGGGGAAAGAAAGCCCAGAGAAAGCCCAAAGAAAGCCCAAAGAAAGCCCAAAGAAAAGGGAAAGAAAGCCCAAAGAAAGGGGAAAGAAAGCCCAAAGAAAGGGGAATGACAGCCCAAAGATAGGGGAAAGAAAGCCCAAAGAAAGGGGAAAGAAGCCCAAAGAAAGGGGAAAGAAAGCCCAAAGAAAGGGGAATGAAAGCCCAAAGAAAGGGGAAAGAAAGCCAAAAAAAGCCAAAGAAAGCCCAAAGAAAGTGGGAAAGAAAGGGGAAAGAAAACCCAAAGAAAGCCCAAAGAAAGCCCAAGGAAAGCCCAAAGAAAGGGGAAAGAAAGCCCAAAGAAAGGGGAAAGAAAGCCCAAAAAAGCCCACAGAAAGGGGAAAGAAAGCCCAAAGAAAGGGGAAAGAAAGCCTAAAGAAAGCCCAAAGAAAGCCTAAAGAAAGCCCAAAGAAAGCCCAAACAAATCCCAAAGAAAGCCCAAAGAAAGCCCAAAGAAAGGGGAAAGAAAGCCCAAAGAAAGGGGAAAGAAAGCCCAAAGAAAGGAGAATGACAGCCCAAAGAAAGGGGAAAGAAAGCCCAAAGAAAGGGGAAAGAAAGCCCAAAGAAAGGGGAAAGAAAGCCCAAAGAAAGGGGAAAGAAAGCCCAAAGAAATGGGAAAGAAAGCCCAAAGAAAGGGGAATGACAGCCCAAGGAAAGGGTAAAGAAAGCCCAAAGAAAGGGGAAAGAAAGCCAAAGAAAGGGGAAAGAAAGCCCAAAGAAACCCCAAAGAAAGCCCAAAGAAAGTGGAAAGAAAGGGGAAAGAAAGCCCAAAGAAAGCCCAAGAAAAGCCCAAAGAAAGGGGGAAAGAAAGCCAAAGAAAGGGGAAAGAAAGCCCAAAGAAAGCCCAAAGAAAGCCCACAGAAAGGGGAAAGAAAGCCCAAAGAAAGGGGAAAGAAAGCCCAGAGAAAGCCAAAAGAAAGCCCAAAGAAAGGGGAATGACAGCCCAGAGAAAGGGGAAAGAAGGCCCAAAGAAAGGGGACAGAAAGCCCAAAGAAAGGGGAAAGAAAGCCCAAAGAAAGGGGAAAGAAAGCCCAAAGAAAGGGGAAAGAAAGCCCAAAGAAAGGGGAAAAAAAGCCCAAAGAAAGCCCAAAGAAAGCCCAATGAAAGTGGAAAGAAAGGGGAAAGAAAACCCAAAGAAAGCCCAAAGAAAGCCCAAGGAAAGACCAAAGAAAGGGGAAAGAAAGCCAAAGAAAGGGGAAAAAAGCCCAAAGAAAGCCCAAAGTAAGCCCAAAGAAAGCCCACAGAAAGGGGAAAGAAAGCCCAAAGAAAGCCCAAAGAAAGCCCAAAGAAAGCCCAAAGAAAGGGGAAAGAAAGCCCAAAGAAAGGGGAAAGAAAGCCCAAAGAAAGGGGAATGACAGCCCAAAGAAAGGGGAAAGAAAGCCCAAAGAAAGGAGAAAGAAAGCCCAAAGAAAGGGGAAAGAAAGCCCAAAGAAAGGGGAAAGAAAGCCCAAGAATGCCCAAAGATAGCCCAAAGAAATTGGAAAGAAAGGGGAAAGAAAGCCCAAAGAAAGCCCAAAGAAAGCCCAAGGAAAGCCCAAAGAAAGGGGAAAGAAGCCCAAAGAAAGGGGAAAGAAAGCCCAAAGAAAGCCCAAAGAAAGGGGAAAGAAAGCCCAAAGAAAGGGGAAACAAAGCCCAAAGAAAGGGGAAAGAAAGGGGAAAGAAACCCCAAAGAAAGGGTAAAGAAAGGGGAAAGAAAGCCCAAAGAAACCCCAAAGAAAGGGGAAAGAAAGCCCAAAGAAACCCCAAAGAAAGAGGAAAGAAAGCCCAAAGAAACCCAAAGAAAGGGGAAAGAAAGCCCAAGGAAAGGGGAAAGAAACGCAAAGAAAGGGGAAATAAAGCCCAAAGAAAGGGGAAAGAAAGCCCAAAGAAAGGGGAAAGAAAGGGGAAAGAAAGCCCAAAGAAAGCCCAAAGAAAGCCCAAAGAAAGGGGAAAGAAAGCCCAAAGAAAGCCCAAAGAAATGGGAAGAAAGCGCAAAGAAAGCCCAAAGAAAGGGGAAAGAAAGCCCAAAGAAAGGGGAAAGAAAACCCAAAGAAAGGGGAAAGAAAGCCCAAAGAAAGGGGAAAGAAAGCCCAAAGAAAGGGGAAAGAAAGCCCAAAGAAATGGAAAAGAAAGCCCAAAGAAAGGGGAATGACAGCCCAAGGAAAGGGGAAAGAAAGCCCAAAGAAAGGGGAAAGAAAGCCCAAAGAAAGGGGAAAGAAAGCCCAAAGAAAGGGGAAAGAAAGCCCAAAGAAAGCCCAAAGAAAGTGGAAAGAAAGGGGAAAGAAAACCCAAAGAAAGCCCAAAGAAAGCCTAAGGGAAGACCAAAGAAAGGGGAAAGAAAGCCCAAAGAAAGGGGAAAAAAAGCCAAAGAAAGCCCAAAGAAAGCCAAAGAAAGCCCACAGAAAGGGGAAATAAAGCCCAAAGAAAGGGGAAAGAAAGCCCAAAGAAAGGGGAAAGAAAGCCCAAAGAAAGGGGAATGACAGCCCAAAGAAAGGGGAAAGAAAGCCCAAAGAAAGGAGAAAGGAAAGCCCAAAGAAAGGGGAAAGAAATCCCAAAGAAAGGGGAAAGAAAGCCCAAGAAAGCCCAAAAATAGCCCAAAGAATTGGAAAGAAAGGGGGAAGAAAGCCCAAAGAAAGCCCAAAGAAAGCCCAAGGAAAGCCCAAAGAAAGGGGAAAGAAAGCCCAAAGAAAGGGGAAAGAAAGCCCAAAGAAAGGGGAAACAAAGCCCAAAGAAAGGGGAAAGAAAGGGGAAAGAAAGCCCAAAGAAAGGGGAAAGAAAGGGGAAAGAAAGCCCAAAGAAAGCCCAAAGAAAAGGGAAAGAAAGCCCAAAGAAACCCCAAAGAAAGGGGAAAGAAAGCCCAAAGAAACCCCAAAGAAAGGGGAAAGAAAGCCCAAAGAAAGGGGAAAGAAAGCCCAAGGAAAGGGGAAAGAAAGCCCAAAGAAAGGGGAAATAAAGCCCAAAGAAAGGGGAAAGAAAGCCCAAAGAAAGGGGAAAGAAAGCCCAAAGAAGCCCAAAGAAAGCCCAAAGAAAGGGGAAAGAAAGGGGAAAGAAAGCCCAAAGAAAGCCCAAAGAAAGCCCAAAGAAAGGGGAAAGAAAGCCCAAAGAAAGCCCAAAGAAATGGGAAAGAAAGCGCAAAGAAAGCCCAAAGAAAGGGGAAAGAAAGCCCAAAGAAAGGGGAAAGAAAACCCAAAGAAAGGGGAAAGAAAGCCCAAAGAAAGGGGAAAGACAGCCAAAAGAAAGCCCAAAGAAAGGGGAAAGAAAGCCCAAAGAAAGGGGAAAGAAATCTCAAAAAAAGGCCAAAGAAAGGGGAAAGAAAGCCCAAAGAAAGGGGAAAGAAAGCCCAAAGAAAGGGGAAAGAAAGCCAGAGAAAGCCCAAAGAAAGCCCAAGAAAGCCCAAAGAAAAGGGAAAGAAAGCCCTAAGAAAGGGGAAAGAAAGCCCAAAGAAAGGGGAATGACAGCCCAAAGATAGGGGAAAGAAAGCCCAAAGAAGAAGAAAGAAAGCCCAAGGAAAGGGGAAAGAAAGCCCAAAGAAAGGGAAAGAAAGCCCAAAGAAAGGGGAAAGAAAGCCCAAAAAAAGCCCAAAGAAAGCCCAAAGAAAGTGGAAAGAAAGGGGAATGAAAACCCTAAGAAAGCCCAAAGAAAGCCCAAGGAAAACCCAAAGAAAGGGGAAAGAAAGCCCAAAGAAAGGGGAAAGAAAGAACAAAAAAGCCCACAGAAAGGGGAAAGAAAGCCCAAAGAAAGGGGAAAGAAAGCCTAAAGAAAGCCCAAAGAAAGCCTAAAGACAGCCCAAAGAAAGCCCAAAGAAATCCCAAAGAAAGCCCAAAAGAAAGCCCAAAGAAAGGGGAAAGAAAGCCCAAAGAAAGGGGAAAGAAAGCCCAAGGAAAGGGGAATGACAGCCCAAAGAAAGGGGAAAGAAAGCCCAAAGAAAGGGGAACTAAAGCCCAAAGAAAGGGGAAAGAAAGCCCAAAGAAAGGGGAAAGAAAGCCCAAAGAAAGGGGAAAGAAAGCCAAGAAAGCCCAAAGATAGCCCAAAGAAATTGGAAAGAAAGGGGAAAGAAAGCCCAAAGAAAGCCCAAAGAAATTCCAAAGAAAGCCCACAGAAAGGGGAAAGAAAGCCCAAAGAAAGGGGAAAGAAAGCCCAAAAAAAGCCCACAGAAAGGGGAAAGAAAGCCCAAAGAAAGGGGAATGACAGCCCAAAGATAGGGGAAAGAAAGCCCAAAGAAAGGGGAAAGAAAGCCCAAAGAAAGGGGAAAGAAAGCCCAAAGAAAGGGGAATGAAAGCCCAAAGAAAGGGGAAAGAAAGCCCAAAAAAAGCCCAAAGAAAGCCCAAAGAAAGTGAAAAGAAAGGGGAAAGAAAACCCATAGAAAGCCCAAAGAAAGCCCAAGGAAAGCCCAAAGAAAGGGGAAAGAAAGTCCAAAGAAAGGGGAAAGAAAGCCCAAAAAAAGCCCACAGAAAGGGGAAAGAAAGCCCAAAGAAAGGGGAAAGAAAGCCTAAAGAAAGCCCAAAGAAAGCCTAAAGAAAGCCCAAAGAAAGCCCAAACAAATCCCAAAGAAAGCCCAAAGAAAGCCCAAAGAAAGGGGAAAGAAAGCCCAAAGAAAGGAGAATGACAGCCCAAAGAAAGGGGAAAGAAAGCCCAAAGAAAGGGGAAAGAAAGCCCAAAGAAAGGGGAAAGAAAGCCCAAAGAAAGGGGAAAGAAAGCCCAAAGAAATGGGAAAGAAAGCCCAAAGAAAGGGGAATGACAGCCCAAGGAAAGGGTAAAGAAAGCCCAAAGAAAGGGGAAAGAAAGCCCAAAGAAAGGGGAAAGAAAGCCCAAAGAAACCCCAAAGAAAGCCCAAAGAAAGTGGAAAGAAAGGGGAAAGAAAGCCCAAAGAAAGGGGAAAGAAAATCCCAAAGAAAGGGGAAAGAAAGCCCAAAGAAAGGGGAAAGAAAGCCCAAAGAAATCCCAAAGAAAGCCCACAGAAAGGGGAAAGAAAGCCCAAAGAAAGGGGAAAGAAAGCCCAGAGAAAGCCAAAAGAAAGCCCAAAGAAAGGGGAATGACAGCCCAGAGAAAGGGGAAAGAAGGCCCAAAGAAAGGGGACAGAAAGCCCAAAGAAAGGGGAAAGAAAGCCCAAAGAAAGGGGAAAGAAAGCCCAAAGAAAGGGGAAAGAAAGCCCAAAGAAAGGGGAAAGAAAGCCCAAAGAAAGCCCAAAGAAAGCCCAATGAAAGTGGAAAGAAAGGGGAAAGAAAACCCAAAGAAAGCCCAAGGAACGACCAAAGAAAGGGGAAAGAAAGCCCAAAGAAAGGGCAAAAAAGCCCAAAGAAAGCCCAAAGAAAGCCCAAAGAAAGCCCACAGAAAGGGGAAAGAAAGCCCAAAGAAAGGGGAAAGAAAGCCCAAAGAAAGGGGAAAGAAAGCCCAAAGAAAGCCCAAAGAAAGCCCAAAGAAAGGGGAAAGAAAGCCCAAAGAAAGGGGAAAGAAAGCCCAAAGAAAGGGGAATGACAGCCCAAAGAAAGGGGAAAGAAAGCCCAAAGAAAGGAGAAAGAAAGCCCAAAGAAAGGAGAAAGAAAGCCCAAAGAAAGGGGAAAGAAAGCCCAAGAATGCCCAAAGATAGCCCAAAGAAATTGGAAAGAAAGGGGAAAGAAAGCCCAAAGAAAGCCCAAAGAAAGCCCAAGGAAAGCCCAAAGAAAGGGGAAAGAAAGCCCAAAGAAAGGGGAAAGAAAGCCCAAAGAAAGCCCAAAGAAAGGGGAAAGAAAGCCAAAGAAAGGGGAAACAAAGCCCAAAGAAAGGGGAAAGAAAGGGGAAAGAAACCCCAAAGAAAGGGTACAGAAAGGGGAAAGAAAGCCCAAAGAAACCCCAAAGAAAGGGGAAAGAAAGCCCAAAGAAACCCCAAAGAAAGAGGAAAGAAAGCCCAAAGAAACCCCAAAGAAAGGGGAAAGAAAGCCCAAAGAAAGGGGAAAGAAAGCCCAAGGAAAGGGGAAAGAAACGCAAAGAAAGGGGAAAGAAAGCCCAAAGAAAGGGGAAAGAAAGCCCAAAGAAAGGGGAAAGAAAGCCCAAAGAAAGCCCAAATAAAGCCCAAAGAAAGCCCAAAGAAAGGGGAAAGAAAGCCCAAAGAAAGCCCAAAGAAATGGGAAAGAAAGCGCAAAGAAAGCCCAAAGAAAGGGGAAAGAAAGCCCAAAGAAATGGGAAAGAAAACCCAAAGAAAGGGGAAAGAAAGCCAAAGAAAGGGGAAAGAAAGCCCAAAGAAAGTGGAAAGAAAGGGGAAAGAAAACCCAAAGAAAGCCCAAAGAAAGCCTAAGGGAAGACCAAAGAAAGGGGAAAGAAAGCCCAAAGAAAGGGGAAAAAAAGCCCAAAGAAAGCCCAAAGAAAGCCCAAAGAAAGCCCACAGAAAGGGGAAAGAAAGCCCAAAGAAAGGGGAAAGAAAGCCCAAAGAAAGGGGAAAGAAAGCCCAAAGAAAGGGGAATGACAGCCCAAAGAAAGGGGAAAGAAATCCCAAAGAAAGGAGAAAGAAAGCCCAAGGAAAGGGGAAAGACAGCCCAAAGAAAGGGGAAAGAAAGCCAAGAAAGCCCAAAATTAGCCCAAAGAAATTGGAAAGAAAGGGGGAAGAAAGCCCAAAGAAAGCCCAAAGAAAGCCAAGGAAAGCCCAAAGAAAGGAGAAAGAAAGCCCAAAGAAAGGGGAAGGAAAGCCCAAAGAAAGGGGAAACAAAGCCCAAAGAAAGGGGAAAGAAAGGGGAAAGAAAGCCCAAAGAAAGGGGAAAGAAAGGGGAAAGAAAGCCCAAAGAAAGCCCAAAGAAAAGGGAAAGAAAGGCCAAAGAAACCCCAAAGAAAGGGGAAAGAAAGCCAAAGAAAGGGGAAAGAAAGCCCAGAGAAAGCCCAAAGAAAGCCAAGAAAGCCCAAAGAAAAGGGAAAGAAAACCCTAAGAAAGGGGAAAGAAAGCCCAAAGAAAGGGGAATGACAGCCCAAAGATAGGGGAAAGAAAGCCCAAAGAAAGAAGAAAGAAAGCCCAAGGAAAGGGGAAAGAAAGCCCAAAGAAAGGGGAAAGAAAGCCCAAAGAAAGGGGAAAGAAAGCCCAAAGAAAGGGGGAAAGAAAGCCCAAGGAAAGGGGAATGACAGCCCAAAGAAAGGGGAAAGAAAGCCCAAAGAAAGGGGAACTAAAGCCCAAAGAAAGGGGAAAGAAAGCCCAAAGAAAGGGGAAAGAAAGCCCAAAGAAAGGGGAAAGAAAGCCCAAGAAAGCCCAAAGATAGCCCAAAGAAATTGGAAAGAAAGGGGAAAGAAAGCCCAAAGAAAGCCCAAAGAAATTCCAAAGAAAGCCCACAGAAAGGGGAAAGAAAGCCCAAAGAAAGGGGAAAGAAAGCCCAAAAAAAAGCCCACAGAAAGGGGAAAGAAAGCCCAAAAAAAGGGGAATGACAGCCCAAAGATAGGGGAAAGAAAGCCCAAAGAAAGGGGAAAGAAAGCCCAAAGAAAGGGGAAAGAAAGCCCAAAGAAAGGGGAAAGAAAGCCCAAGAATGCCCAAAGATAGCCCAAAGAAATTGGAAAGAAAGGGGAAAGAAAGCCCAAAGAAACCCCAAAGAAAGCCCAAGGAAAGCCCAAAGAAAGGGGAAAGAAAGCCAAAGAAAGGGGAAAGAAAGCCCAAAGAAAGCCCAAAGAAAGGGGAAAGAAAGCCCAAAGAAAGGGGAAACAAAGCCCAAAGAAAGGGGAAAGAAAGGGGAAAGAAACCCCAAAGAAAGGGTAAAGAAAGGGGAAAGAAAGCCCAAAGAAACCCCAAAGAAAGGGGAAAGAAAGCCCAAAGAAACCCCAAAGAAAGAGGAAAGAAAGCCCAAAGAAACCCCAAAGAAAGGGGAAAGAAAGCCCAAAGAAAGGGGAAAGAAAGCCCAAGGAAAGGGGAAAGAAACGCAAAGAAAGGTGAAATAAAGCCCAAAGAAAGGGGAAAGAAAGCCCAAAGAAAGGGGAAAGAAAGGGGAAAGAAAGCCCAAAGAAAGCCCAAAGAAAGCCCAAAGAAAGGGGAAAGAAAGCCCAAAGAAAGCCCAAAGAAATGGGAAAGAAAGCGCAAAGAAAGCCCAAAGAAAGGGGAAAGAAAGCCCAAAGAAAGGGGAAAGAAAACCCAAAGAAAGGGAAAGAAAGCCCAAAGAAAGGGGAAAGAAAGCCCAAAGAAAGGGGAAAGAAAGCCCAAAGAAATGGAAAAGAAAGCCCAAAGAAAGGGGAATGACAGCCAAGGAAAGGGGAAAGAAAGCCCAAAGAAAGGGGAAAGAAAGCCCAAAGAAAGGGGAAAGAAAGCCCAAAGAAAGGGGAAAGAAAGCCCAAAGAAAGCCCAAAGAAAGTGGAAAGAAAGGGGAAAGAAAACCCAAAGAAAGCCCAAAGAAAGCCTAAGGGAAGACCAAAGAAAGGGGAAAGAAAGCCCAAAGAAAGGGGAAAAAAAGCCCAAAGAAAGCCCAAAGAAAGCCCAAAGAAAGCCCACAGAAAGGGGAAATAAAGCCCAAAGAAAGGGGAAAGAAAGCCCAAAGAAAGGGGAAAGAAAGCCCAAAGAAAGGGGAATGACAGCCCAAAGAAAGGGGAAAGAAAGCCCAAAGAAAGGAGAAAGAAAGCCCAAAGAAAGGGGAAAGAAATCCCAAAGAAAGGGGAAAGAAAGCCCAAGAAAGCCCAAAAATAGCCCAAAGAAATTGGAAAGAAAGGGGGAAGAAAGCCCAAAGAAAGCCCAAAGAAAGCCCAAGGAAAGCCCAAAGAAAGGGGAAAGAAAGCCCAAAGAAAGGGGAAAGAAAGCCCAAAGAAAGGGGAAACAAAGCCCAAAGAAAGGGAAAGAAAGGGGAAAGAAAGCCCAAAGAAAGGGGAAAGAAAGGGGAAAGAAAGCCCAAAGAAAGCCCAAAGAAAAGGGAAAGAAAGCCCAAAGAAACCCCAAAGAAAGGGGAAAGAAAGCCCAAAGAAACCCCAAAGAAAGGGGAAAGAAAGCCCAAAGAAAGGGGAAAGAAAGCCCAAGGAAAGGGGAAAGAAAGCCCAAAGAAAGGGGAAATAAAGCCCAAAGAAAGGGGAAAGAAAGCCCAAAGAAAGGGGAAAGAAAGCCCAAAGAAAGCCCAAAGAAAGCCCAAAGAAAGGGGAAAGAAAGGGGAAAGAAAGCCCAAAGAAAGCCCAAAGAAAGCCCAAAGAAAGGGGAAAGAAAGCCCAAAGAAAGCCCAAAGAAATGGGAAAGAAAGCGCAAAGAAAGCCCAAAGAAAGGGGAAAGAAAGCCCAAAGAAAGGGGAAAGAAAACCCAAAGAAAGGGGAAAGAAAGCCCAAAGAAAGGGGAAAGACAGCCAAAAGAAAGCCCAAAGAAAGGGGAAAGAAAGCCCAAAGAAAGGGGAAAGAAATCTCAAAAAAAGGCCAAAGAAAGGGGAAAGAAAGCCCAAAGAAAGGGGAAAGAAAGCCCAAAGAAAGGGGAAAGAAAGCCCAGAGAAAGCCCAAAGAAAGCCCAAGAAAGCCCAAAGAAAAGGGAAAGAAAGCCCTAAGAAAGGGGAAAGAAAGCCCAAAGAAAGGGGAATGACAGCCCAAAGATAGGGGAAAGAAAGCCCAAAGAAAGAAGAAAGAAAGCCCAAGGAAAGGGGAAAGAAAGCCCAAAGAAAGGGGAAAGAAAGCCCAAAGAAAGGGGAAAGAAAGCCCAAAAAAAGCCCAAAGAAAGCCCAAAGAAAGTGGAAAGAAAGGGGAATGAAAACCCTAAGAAAGCCCAAAGAAAGCCCAAGGAAAACCCAAAGAAAGGGGAAAGAAAGCCCAAAGAAAGGGGAAAGAAAGAACAAAAAAAGCCCACAGAAAGGGGAAAGAAAGCCCAAAGAAAGGGGAAAGAAAGCCTAAAGAAAGCCCAAAGAAAGCCTAAAGACAGCCCAAAGAAAGCCCAAAGAAATCCCAAAGAAAGCCCAAAGAAAGCCCAAAGAAAGGGGAAAGAAAGCCCAAAGAAAGGGGAAAGAAAGCCCAAGGAAAGGGGAATGACAGCCCAAAGAAAGGGGAAAGAAAGCCCAAAGAAAGGGGAACTAAAGCCCAAAGAAAGGGGAAAGAAAGCCCAAAGAAAGGGGAAAGAAAGCCCAAAGAAAGGGGAAAGAAAGCCCAAGAAAGCCCAAAGATAGCCCAAAGAAATTGGAAAGAAAGGGGAAAGAAAGCCCAAAGAAAGCCCAAAGAAATTCCAAAGAAAGCCCACAGAAAGGGGAAAGAAAGCCCAAAGAAAGGGGAAAGAAAGCCCAAAAAAAGCCCACAGAAAGGGGAAAGAAAGCCCAAAGAAAGGGGAATGACAGCCCAAAGATAGGGGAAAGAAAGCCCAAAGAAAGGGGAAAGAAAGCCCAAAGAAAGGGGAAAGAAAGCCCAAAGAAAGGGGAATGAAAGCCCAAAGAAAGGGGAAAGAAAGCCCAAAAAAAGCCCAAAGAAAGCCCAAAGAAAGTGAAAAGAAAGGGGAAAGAAAACCCATAGAAAGCCCAAAGAAAGCCCAAGGAAAGCCCAAAGAAAGGGGAAAGAAAGTCCAAAGAAAGGGGAAAGAAAGCCCAAAAAAAGCCCACAGAAAGGGGAAAGAAAGCCCAAAGAAAGGGGAAAGAAAGCCTAAAGAAAGCCCAAAGAAAGCCTAAAGAAAGCCCAAAGAAAGCCCAAACAAATCCCAAAGAAAGCCCAAAGAAAGCCCAAAGAAAGGGGAAAGAAAGCCCAAAGAAAGGAGAATGACAGCCCAAAGAAAGGGGAAAGAAAGCCCAAAGAAAGGGGAAAGAAAGCCCAAAGAAAGGGGAAAGAAAGCCCAAAGAAAGGGGAAAGAAAGCCCAAAGAAATGGGAAAGAAAGCCCAAAGAAAGGGGAATGACAGCCCAAGGAAAGGGTAAAGAAAGCCCAAAGAAAGGGGAAAGAAAGCCCAAAGAAAGGGGAAAGAAAGCCCAAAGAAACCCCAAAGAAAGCCCAAAGAAAGTGGAAAGAAAGGGGAAAGAAAGCCCAAAGAAAGGGGAAAGAAAATCCCAAAGAAAGGGGAAAGAAAGCCCAAAGAAAGGGGAAAGAAAGCCCAAAGAAATCCCAAAGAAAGCCCACAGAAAGGGGAAAGAAAGCCCAAAGAAAGGGGAAAGAAAGCCCAGAGAAAGCCAAAAGAAAGCCCAAAGAAAGGGGAATGACAGCCCAGAGAAAGGGGAAAGAAGGCCCAAAGAAAGGGGACAGAAAGCCCAAAGAAAGGGGAAAGAAAGCCCAAAGAAAGGGGAAAGAAAGCCCAAAGAAAGGGGAAAGAAAGCCCAAAGAAAGGGGAAAGAAAGCCCAAAGAAAGCCCAAAGAAAGCCCAATGAAAGTGGAAAGAAAGGGGAAAGAAAACCCAAAGAAAGCCCAAGGAACGACCAAAGAAAGGGGAAAGAAAGCCCAAAGAAAGGGCAAAAAAGCCCAAAGAAAGCCCAAAGAAAGCCCAAAGAAAGCCCACAGAAAGGGGAAAGAAAGCCCAAAGAAAGGGGAAAGAAAGCCCAAAGAAAGGGGAAAGAAAGCCCAAAGAAAGCCCAAAGAAAGCCCAAAGAAAGGGGAAAGAAAGCCCAAAGAAAGGGGAAAGAAAGCCCAAAGAAAGGGGAATGACAGCCCAAAGAAAGGGGAAAGAAAGCCCAAAGAAAGGAGAAAGAAAGCCCAAAGAAAGGAGAAAGAAAGCCCAAAGAAAGGGGAAAGAAAGCCCAAGAATGCCCAAAGATAGCCCAAAGAAATTGGAAAGAAAGGGGAAAGAAAGCCCAAAGAAAGCCCAAAGAAAGCCCAAGGAAAGCCCAAAGAAAGGGGAAAGAAAGCCCAAAGAAAGGGGAAAGAAAGCCCAAAGAAAGCCCAAAGAAAGGGGAAAGAAAGCCCAAAGAAAGGGGAAACAAAGCCCAAAGAAAGGGGAAAGAAAGGGGAAAGAAACCCCAAAGAAAGGGTACAGAAAGGGGAAAGAAAGCCCAAAGAAACCCCAAAGAAAGGGGAAAGAAAGCCCAAAGAAACCCCAAAGAAAGAGGAAAGAAAGCCCAAAGAAACCCCAAAGAAAGGGGAAAGAAAGCCCAAAGAAAGGGGAAAGAAAGCCCAAGGAAAGGGGAAAGAAACGCAAAGAAAGGGGAAAGAAAGCCCAAAGAAAGGGGAAAGAAAGCCCAAAGAAAGGGGAAAGAAAGCCCAAAGAAAGCCCAAAGAAAGCCCAAAGAAAGCCCAAAGAAAGGGGAAAGAAAGCCCAAAGAAAGCCCAAAGAAATGGGAAAGAAAGCGCAAAGAAAGCCCAAAGAAAGGGGAAAGAAAGCCCAAAGAAATGGGAAAGAAAACCCAAAGAAAGGGGAAAGAAAGCCCAAAGAAAGGGGAAAGAAAGCCCAAAGAAAGTGGAAAGAAAGGGGAAAGAAAACCCAAAGAAAGCCCAAAGAAAGCCTAAGGGAAGACCAAAGAAAGGGGAAAGAAAGCCCAAAGAAAGGGGAAAAAAAGCCCAAAGAAAGCCCAAAGAAAGCCCAAAGAAAGCCCACAGAAAGGGGAAAGAAAGCCCAAAGAAAGGGGAAAGAAAGCCCAAAGAAAGGGGAAAGAAAGCCCAAAGAAAGGGGAATGACAGCCCAAAGAAAGGGGAAAGAAATCCCAAAGAAAGGAGAAAGAAAGCCCAAGGAAAGGGGAAAGACAGCCCAAAGAAAGGGGAAAGAAAGCCCAAGAAAGCCCAAAATTAGCCCAAAGAAATTGGAAAGAAAGGGGGAAGAAAGCCCAAAGAAAGCCCAAAGAAAGCCCAAGGAAAGCCCAAAGAAAGGAGAAAGAAAGCCCAAAGAAAGGGGAAGGAAAGCCCAAAGAAAGGGGAAACAAAGCCCAAAGAAAGGGGAAAGAAAGGGGAAAGAAAGCCCAAAGAAAGGGGAAAGAAAGGGGAAAGAAAGCCCAAAGAAAGCCCAAAGAAAAGGGAAAGAAAGGCCAAAGAAACCCCAAAGAAAGGGGAAAGAAAGCCCAAAGAAAGGGGAAAGAAAGCCCAAGGAAAGGGGAAAGAAAGCCCAAAGAAAGGGGAAATAAAGCCCAAAGAAAGGGGAAAGAAAGCCCAAAGAAAGGGGGAAGAAAGCCCAAAGAAAGCCCAAAGAAAGCCCAAAGAAAGGGGAAAGAAAGCCCAAAGAAATAGGAAAGAAAGCGCAAAGAAAGCCCAAAGAAAGGGGAAAGAAAGCCCAAAGAAAGGGGAAAGAAAGCCCAAAGTAAGGGGAAAGAAAGCTCAAAGAAAGGCCAAAGAAAGGGGAAAGAAAGCCCAAAGAAAGGGGAAAGAAAGCCCAAAGAAAGGGGAAAGAAAGCCCAAAGAAAGGGGAAAGAAAGCCCAAAGAAAGGGGAAAGAAAGCCCAGAGAAAGCCCAAAGAAAGCCCAAAGAAAGCCCAAAGAAAAGGGAAAGAAAGCCCAAAGAAAGGGGAAAGAAAGCCCAAAGAAAGGGGAATGACAGCCCAAAGATAGGGGAAAGAAAGCCCAAAGAAAGGGTAAAGAAAGCCCAAAGAAAGGGGAAAGAAAGCCCAAAGAAAGGGGAATGAAAGCCCAAAGAAAGGGGAAAGAAAGCCCAAAAAAAGCCCAAAGAAAGCCCAAAGAAAGTGGAAAGAAAGGGGAAAGAAAACCCATAGAAAGCCCAAAGAAAGCCCAAGGAAAGCCCAAAGAAAGGGGAAAGAAAGCCCAAAGAAAGGGGAAAGAAACCCCAAAAAAAGCCCACAGAAAGGGGAAAGAAAGCCCAAAGAAAGGGGAAAGAAAGCCTAAAGAAAGCCCAAAGAAAGCCTAAAGAAAGCCCAAAGAAAGCCCAAACAAATCCCAAAGAAAGCCCAAAGAAAGCCCAAAGAAAGGGGAAAGAAAGCCCAAAGAAAGGGGAAAGAACGCCCAAAGAAAGGAGAATGACAGCCCAAAGAAAGGGGAAAGAAAGCCCAAAGAAAGGGGAAAGAAAGCCCAAAGAAAGGGGAAAGAAAGCCCAAAGAAAGGGGAAAGAAAGCCCAAAGAAATGGGAAAGAAAGCCCAAAGAAAGGGGAATGACAGCCCAAGGAAAGGGTAAAGAAAGACCAAAGAAAGGGGAAAGAAAGCCCAAAGAAAGGGGAAAGAAAGCCCAAAGAAACCCCAAAGAAAGCCCAAAGAAAGTGGAAAGAAAGGGGAAAGAAAGCCCAAAGAAAGGGGAAAGAAAAGCCCAAAGAAAGGGGAAAGAAAGCCCAAAGAAAGGGGAAAGAAAGCCCAAAGAAAGCCCAAAGAAAGCCCACAGAAAGGGGAAAGAAAGCCCAAAGAAAGCCCACAGAAAGGGGAAAGAAAGCCCAAAGAAAGGGGAAAGAAAGCCCAGAGAAAGCCAAAAGAAAGCCCAAAGAAAGGGGAATGACAGCCCAGAGAAAGGGGAAAGAAGGCCCAAAGAAAGGGGACAGAAAGCCCAAAGAAAGGGGAAAGAAAGCCCAAAGAAAGGGGAAAGAAAGCCCAAAGAAAGGGGAAAGAAAGCCCAAAGAAAGGGGAAAGAAAGCCCAAAGAAAGCCCAAAGAAAGCCCAATGAAAGTGGAAAGAAAGGGGAAAGAAAACCCAAAGAAAGCCCAAAGAAAGCCCAAGGAAAGACCAAAGAAAGGGGAAAGAAAGCCCAAAGAAAGGGGAAAAAAGCCCAAGAAAGCCCAAAGAAAGCCCAAAGAAAGCCCACAGAAAGGGGAAAGAAAGCCCAAAGAAAGGGGAAAGAAAGCCCAAAGAAAGGGGAAAGAAAGCCCAAAGAAAGCCCAAAGAAAGCCCAAAGAAAGGGGAAAGAAAGCCCAAAGAAAGCCCAAAGAAAGGGGAAAGAAAGCCCAAAGAAAGGGGAAAGAAAGACCAAAGAAAGGGGAATGACAGCCCAAAGAAAGGGGAAAGAAAGCCCAAAGAAAGGCGAAAGAAAGCCAAAAGAAAGGGGAAAGAAAGCCCAAAGAAAGGGGAAAGAAAGCCCAAGAATGCCCAAAGATAGCCCAAAGAAATTGGAAAGAAAGGGGAAAGAAAGCCCAAAGAAAGCCCAAAGAAAGCCCAAGGAAAGCGCAAAGAAAGGGGAAAGAAAGCCCAAAGAAAGGGGAAAGAAAGCCCAAAGAAAGCCCAAAGAAAGGGGAAAGAAAGCCCAAAGAAAGGGGAAACAAAGCCCAAAGAAAGGGGAAAGAAAGGGGAAAGAAACCCCAAAGAAAGGGTACAGAAAGGGGAAAGAAAGCCCAAAGAAACCCCAAAGAAAGGGGAAAGAAAGCCCAAAGAAACCCCAAAGAAAGAGGAAAGAAAGCCCAAAGAAACCCCAAAGAAAGGGGAAAGAAAGCCCAAAGAAAGGGGAAAGAAAGCCCAAGGAAAGGGGAAAGAAACGCAAAGAAAGGGGAAATAAAGCCCAAAGAAAGGGGAAAGAAAGCCCAAAGAAAGGGGAAAGAAAGGGGAAAGAAAGCCCAAAGAAAGCCCAAAGAAAGGGGAAAGAAAGCCCAAAGAAAGCCCAAAGAAATGGGAAAGAAAGCGCAAAGAAAGCCCAAATAAAGGGGAAAGAAAGCCCAAAGAAAGGGGAAAGAAAACCCAAAGGAAGGGGAGAGAAAGCCCAAAGAAAGGGGAAAGAAAGCCCAAAGAAAGGGGAAAGAAAGCCCAAAGAAATGGAAAAGAAAGCCCAAAGAAAGGGGAATGACAGCCCAAGGAAAGGGGAAAGAAAGCCCAAAGAAAGGGGAAAGAAAGCCCAAAGAAAGGGGAAAGAAAGCCCAAAGAAAGGGGAAAGAAAGCCCAAAGAAAGCCCAAAGAAAGTGGAAAGAAAGGGGAAAGAAAACCCAAAGAAAGCCCAAAGAAAGCCTAAGGGAAGACCAAAGAAAGGGGAAAGAAAGCCCAAAGAAAGGGGTAAAAAAGCCCAAAGAAAGCCCAAAGAAAGCCCAAAGAAAGCCCACAGAAAGGGGAAAGAAAGCCCAAAGAAAGGGGAAAGAAAGCCCAAAGAAAGGGGAAAGAAATCCCAAAGAAAGGAGAAAGAAAGCCCAAAGAAAGCGGAAAGAAAGCCCAAAGAAAGGGGAAAGAAAGCCCAAGAAAGCCCAAAAATAACCCAAAGAAATTGGAAAGAAAGGGGGAAGAAAGCCCAAAGAAAGCCCAAGGAAAGCCCAAAGAAAGGGGAAAGAAAGCCCAAAGAAAGGGGAAAGAAAGCCCAAAGAAAGGGGAAACAAAGCCCAAAGAAAGGGGAAAGAAAGGGGAAAGAAAGCCCAAAGAAAGCCCAAAGAAAAGGGAAAGAAAGCCCAAAGAAACCCCAAAGAAAGGGGAAAGAAAGCCCAAAGAAACCCCAAAGAAAGGGGAAAGAAAGCCCAAAGAAAGGGGAAAGAAAGCCCAAGGAAAGGGGAAAGAAAGCCCAAAGAAAGGGGAAATAAAGCCCAAAGAAAGGGGAAAGAAAGCCCAAAGAAAGGGGGAAGAAAGCCCAAAGAAAGCCCAAAGAAATGGGAAAGAAAGCGCAAAGAAAGCCCAAAGAAAGGGGAAAGAAAGCCCAAAGAAAGGGGAAAGAAAACCCAAAGAAAGGGGAAAGAAAGCCCAAAGAAAGGGGAAAGACAGCCAAAAGAAAGCCCAAAGAAAGGGGAAAGAAAGCCCAAAGAAAGGGGAAAGAAAGCTCAAAGAAAGGCCAAAGAAAGGGGAATGAAAGCCCAAAGAAAGGAGAAAGAAAGCCCAAAGAAAGGGGAAAGAAAGCCCAAAGAAAGGGGAAAGAAAGCCCAGAGAAAGCCCAAAGAAAGCCCAAAGAAAGCCCAAAGAAAAGGGAAATAAAGCCCAAAGAAAGGGGAAAGAAAGCCCAAAGAAAGGGGAATGACAGCCCAAAGATAGGGGAAAGAAAGCCCAAAGAAAGGGGAAAGAAAGCCCAAGGAAAGGGGAAAGAAAGCCCAAAGAAAGGGGAAAGAAAGCCCAAAGAAAGGGGAAAGAAAGCCCAAAAAAAGCCCAAAGAAAGCCCAAAGAAAGTGGAAAAAAAGGGGAATGAAAACCCTAAGAAAGCCCAAAGAAAGCCCAAGGAAAACCCAAAGAAAGGGGAAAGAAAGCCCAAAGAAAGGGGAAAGAAAGCCCAAAAAAAGCCCACAGAAAGGGGAAAGAAAGCCCAAAGAAAGGGGAAAGGAAGCCTAAAGAAAGCCCAAAGAAAGCCTAAAGAAAGCCCAAAGAAAGCCCAAAGAAATCCCAAAGAAAGCCCAAAGAAAGCCCAAAGAAAGGGGAAAGAAAGCCCAAAGAAAGGGGAAAGAAAGCCCAAGGAAAGGGGAATGACAGCCCAAAGAAAGGGGAAAGAAAGCCCAAAGAAAGGGGAAAGAAAGCCCAAAGAAAGGGGAAAGAAAGCCCAAAG
Organism: Columba livia; assembly: GCF_036013475.1. Lineage (NCBI taxonomy): Eukaryota > Metazoa > Chordata > Aves > Columbiformes > Columbidae > Columba > Columba livia. The sequence goes on from NW_027043761.1 coordinate 25,743, forward strand.
AAAGGGGAAAGAAAGCCCAAAGAAAGGGGAAAGAAAGCCCAAGAAAGCCCAAAGATAGCCCAAAGAAATTGGAAAGAAAGGGGAAAGAAAGCCCAAAGAAAGCCCAAAGAAAGCCCAAAGAAAGCCCAAAGAAAGGGGAAAGAAAGCGCAAAGAAAGCCCAAAGAAAGGGGAAAGAAAGCCCAAAGAAAGCCCAAAGAAAGCAAAAAGAAAGGGCAAAGAAAGCCAAAAGAAAGGGGAAAGAAAGCCCAAAGAAAGGGGAAACAAAGCCCAAAGAAAGGGGAAAGAAAGGGGAAAGAAAGCCCAAAGAAAGGGGAAAGAAAGGGGAAAGAAAGCCCAAAGAAAGCCCAAAGAAAGGGGAAAGAAAGCCCAAAGAAACCCCAAAGAAAGGGAAAAGAAAGCCCAAAGAAACCCCAAAGAAAGGGGAAAGAAAGCCCAAAGAAAGGGGAAAGAAAGCCCATGGAAAGGGGAAAGAAAGCCCAAAGAAAGGGGAAATAAAGCCCAAAGAAAGGGGAAAGAAAGCCCAAAGAAAGGGGGAAGAAAGCCCAAAGAAAGCCCAAAGAAAGGGGAAAGAAAGGGGAAAGAAAGCCCAAAGAAAGCCCAAAGAAAGCCCAAAGAAAGGGGTAAGAAAGCCCAAAGAAAGCCCAAAGAAATGGGAAAGAAAGCGCAAAGAAAGCCCAAAGAAAGGGGAAAGAAAGCCCAAAGAAAGGGGAAAGAAAACGCAAAGAAAGGGGAAAGAAAGCCCAAAGAAAGGGGAAAGACAGCCCAAAGAAAGCCCAAAGAAAGGGGAAAGAAAGCCCAAAGAAAGGGGAAAGAAAGCCCAAAGTAAGGGGGAAGAAAGCCCAAAGAAAGCCCACAGAAAGGGGAAAGAAAGCCCAAAGAAAGGGGAAAGAAAGCCCAAAGAAAGCCCAAAGAAAGCCCAAAGAAAGGGCAAAGAAAGCCAAAAGAAAGGGGAAAGAAAGCCCAAAGAAAGGGGAAACAAAGCCCAAAGAAAGGGGAAAGAAAGGGGAAAGAAAGCCCAAAGAAAGGGGAAAGAAAGGGGAAAGAAAGCCCAAAGAAAGCCCAAAGAAAGGGGAAAGAAAGCCCAAAGAAACCCCAAAGAAAGGGGAAAGAAAGCCCAAAGAAACCCCAAAGAAAGGGGAAAGAAAGCCCAAAGAAAGGGGAAAGAAAGCCCAAGGAAAGGGGAAAGAAAGCCCAAAGAAAGGGGAAATAAAGCCCAAAGAAAGGGGAAAGAAAGCCCAAAGAAAGGGGGAAGAAAGCCCAAAGAAAGCCCAAAGAAAGCCCAAAGAAAGGGGAAAGAAAGGGTAAAGAAAGCCCAAAGAAAGCCCAAAGAAAGGGGAAAGAAAGCCCAAAGAAAGGGGAAAGAAAGCCCAAAGAAAGGGGAAAGAAAACCCAAAGAAAGGGGAAAGAAAGCCCAAAGAAAGGGGAAAGACAGCCAAAAGAAAGCCCAAAGAAAGGGGAAAGAAAGCCCAAAGAAAGGGGAAAGAAAGCTCAAAGAAAGGCCAAAGAAAGGGGAAAGAAAGCCCAAAGAAAGGAGAAAGAAAGCCCAAAGAAAGGGGAAAGAAAGCCCAAAGAAAGGGGAAAGAAAGCCCAGAGAAAGCCCAAAGAAAGCCCAAAGAAAGCCCAAAGAAAAGGGAAAGAAAGCCCAAAGAAAGGGGAAAGAAAGCCCAAAGAAAGGGGAATGACAGCCCAAAGATAGGGGAAAGAAAGCCCAAAGAAAGGGGAAAGAAAGCCCAAGTAAAGGGGAAAGAAAGCCCAAAGAAAAGGGAAAGAAAGCCCAAAGAAAGGGGAAAGAAAGCCCAAAAAAAGCCCAAAGAAAGCCCAAAGAAAGTGGAAAAAAAGGGGAATGAAAACCCTAAGAAAGCCCAAAGAAAGCCCAAGGAAAACCCAAAGAAAGGGGAAAGAAAGCCCAAAGAAAGGGGAAAGAAAGCCCAAAAAAAGCCCACAGAAAGGGGAAAGAAAGCCCAAAGAACGGGGAAAGAAAGCCTAAAGAAAGCCCAAAGAAAGCCTAAAGAAAGCCCAAAGAAAGCCCAAAGAAATCCCAAAGAAAGCCCAAAGAAAGCCCAAAGAAAGGGGAAAGAAAGCCCAAAGAAAGGGGAAAGAAAGCCCAAGGAAAGGGGAATGACAGCCCAAAGAAAGGGGAAAGAAAGCCCAAAGAAAGGGGAAAGAAAGCCCAAAGAAAGGGGAAAGAAAGCCCAAAGAAAGGGGAAAGAAAGCCCAAGAAAGCCCAAAGATAGCCCAAAGAAATTGGAAAGAAAGGGGAAAGAAAGCCCAAAGAAAGCCCAAAGAAAGTCCAAAGAAAGCCCACAGAAAGGGGAAAGAAAGCCCAAAGAAAGGGGAAAGAAAGCCCAAAGAAAGACCAAAGAAAGCAAAAAGAAAGGGCAAAGAAAGCCAAAAGAAAGGGGAAAGAAAGCCCAAAGAAAGGGGAAACAAAGCCCAAAGAAAGGGGAAAGAAAGGGGAAAGAAAGCCCAAAGAAAGGGGAAAGAAAGGGGAAAGAAAGCCCAAAGAAAGCCCAAAGAAAGGGGAAAGAAAGCCCAAAGAAACCCCAAAGAAAGGGGAAAGAAAGCCCAAAGAAACCCCAAAGAAAGGGGAAAGAAAGCCCAAAGAAAGGGGAAAGAAAGCCCATGGAAAGGGGAAAGAAAGCCCAAAGAAAGGGGGAAGAAAGCCCAAAGAAAGCCCAAAGAAAGGGGAAAGAAAGGGGAAAGAAAGCCCAAAGAAAGCCCAAAGAAAGCCCAAAGAAAGGGGAAAGAAAGCCCAAAGAAAGCCCAAAGAAATGGGAAAGAAAGCGCAAAGAAAGCCCAAAGAAAGGGGAAAGAAAGCCCAAAGAAAGGGGAAAGAAAACGCAAAGAAAGGGGAAAGAAAGCCCAAAGAAAGGGGAAAGACAGCCCAAAGAAAGCCCAAAGAAAGGGGAAAGAAAGCCCAAAGAAAGGGGAAAGAAAGCCCAAAGTAAGGGGGAAGAAAGCCCAAAGAAAGCCCACAGAAAGGGGAAAGAAAGCCCAAAGAAAGGGGAAAGAAAGCCCAAAGAAAGCCCAAAGAAAGCCCAAAGAAAGGGCAAAGAAAGCCAAAAGAAAGGGGAAAGAAAGCCCAAAGAAAGGGGAAACAAAGCCCAAAGAAAGGGGAAAGAAAGGGGAAAGAAAGCCCAAAGAAAGGGGAAAGAAAGGGGAAAGAAAGCCCAAAGAAAGCCCAAAGAAAGGGGAAAGAAAGCCCAAAGAAACCCAAAGAAAGGGGAAAGAAAGCCCAAAGAAACCCCAAAGAAAGGAGAAAGAAAGCCCAAAGAAAGGGGAAAGAAAGCCCATGGAAAGGGGAAAGAAAGCCCAAAGAAAGGGGAAATAAAGCCCAAAGAAAGGGGAAAGAAAGCCCAAAGAAAGGGGGAAGAAAGCCCAAAGAAAGCCCAAAGAAAGCCCAAAGAAAGGGGAAAGAAAGGGGAAAGAAAGCCCAAAGAAAGCCCAAAGAAAGCCCAAAGAAAGTGGAAAGAAAGCCCAAAGAAAGCCCAAAGAAATGGGAAAGAAAGCGCAAAGAAAGCCCACAGAAAGGGGAAAGAAAGCCCAAAGAAAGGGGAAAGAAAACCCAAAGAAAGGGGAAAGAAAGCCCAAAGAAAGGGGAAAGACAGCCCAAAGAAAGCCCAAAGAAAGGGGAAAGAAAGCCCAAAGAAAGGGGAAAGAAAGCCCAAAGTAGGGGGGAAGAAATCCCAAAGAAAGCCCAAAAAAGGGGAAAGAAAGGGGAAAGAAAGCCCAAAGAAAGCCCAAAGAAAGCCCAAAGAAAGGGGAAAGAAAGCCCAAAGAAAGCCCAAAGAAATGGGAAAGAAAGCGCAAATAAAGCCCAAAGAAAGGGGAAAGAAAGCCCAAAGAAAGGGGAAAGAAATCCCAAAGAAAGGGGAAAGAAAGCCCAAAGAAAGGGGAAAGACAGCCCAAAGAAAGCCCAAAGAAAGGGGAAAGAAAGCCCAAAGAAAGGGGAAAGAAAGCTCAAAGAAAGGCCAAGGAAAGGGGAAAGAAAGCCCAAAGAAAGGGGAAAGAAAGCCCAAAGAAAGGGGAAAGAAAGCCCAAAGAAAGGGGAAAGAAAGCCCAAAGAAAGGGGATAGAAAGCCCAGAGAAAGCCCAAAGAAAGCCCAAAGAAAGCCCAAAGAAAAGGGAAAGAAAGCCCAAAGAAAGGGGAAAGAAAGCCCAAAGAAAGGGGAATGACAGCCCAAAGATAGGGGAAAGAAAGCCCAAAGAAAGGGGAAAGAAAGCCCAAAGAAAGGGGAAAGAAAGCCCAAAGAAAGGGGAATGAAAGCCCAAAGAAAGGGGAAAGAAAGCCCAAAGAAAGCCCAAGGAAAGCCCAAAGAAAGTGGAAAGAAAGGGGAAAGAAAACCCAAAGAAAGCCCAAGGAAAGCCCAAAGAAAGGGGAAAGAAAGCCCAAAGAAAGGGGAAAGAAAGCCCAAAAAAAGCCCACAGAAAGGGGAAAGAAAGCCCAAAGAAAGGGGAAAGAAAGCCCAAAGAAAGCCCAAAGAAAGCCTAAAGAAAGCCCAAAGAAAGCCCAAACAAATCCCAAAGAAAGCCCAAAGAAAGCCCAAAGAAAGGGGAAAGAAAGCCCAAAGAAAGGGGAAAGAAAGCCCAAAGAAAGGGGAATGACAGCCCAAAGAAAGGGGAAAGAAAGCCCAAAGAAAGGGGAAAGAAAGCCCAAAGAAAGAGGAAAGAAAGCCCAAAGAAAGGGGAAAGAAAGCCCAAAGAAATGGGAAAGAAAACCCAAAGAAAGGAGAATGACAGCCCAAGGAAAGGGGAAAGAAAGCCCAAAGAAAGGGGAAAGAAAGCCCAAAGAAAGGGGAAAGAAAGCCCAAAGAAACCCCAAAGAAAGCCCAAAGAAACTGGAAAGAAAGGGGAAAGAAAGCCCAAAGAAAGCCCAAGAAAAGCCCAAAGAAAGGGGAAAGAAAGCCCAAAGAAAGGGGAAAGAAAGCCCAAAGAAAGCCCACAGAAAGGGGAAAGAAAGCCCAAAGAAAGGGGAAAGAAAGCCCAGAGAAACCAAAAGAAAGCCCAAAGAAAGCCCAAAGAAAGCCCAAAGAAAAGGGAAAGAAAGCCCAAAGAAAGGGGAAAGAAAGCCCAAAGAAAGGGGAATGACAGCCCAGAGAAAGGGGAAAGAAGGCCCAAAGAAAGGGGACAGAAAGCCCAAAGAAAGGGGAAAGAAAGCCCAAAGAAAGGGGAAAGAAAGCCCAAAGAAAGGGGAAAGAAAGCCCAAAGAAAGGGGAAAGAAAGCCCAAAGAAAGCCCAATGAAAGTGGAAAGAAAGGGGAAAGAAAACCCAAAGAAAGCCCAAAGAAAGCCCAAGGAAAGACCAAAGAAATTGGAAAGAAAGCCCAAAGAAAGGGGAAAAAAAGCCCAAAGAAAGCCCAAAGAAAGGGGAAAGAAAGCCCACAGAAAGGGGAAAGAAAGCCCAAAGAAAGCCCAAAGAAAGGTGAAAGAAAGGGGAAAGAAAGCCCAAAGAAAGCCCAAAGAAAGCCCAAAGAAAGGGGAAAGAAAGCCCAAAGAAAGCCCAAAGAAATGGGAAAGAAAGCTCAAATAAAGCCCAAAGAAAGGGGAAAGAAAGCCCAAAGAAAGGGGAAAGAAAACCCAAAGAAAGGGGAAAGAAAACCCTTTGAAAGGGGAAAGACAGCCCAAAGAAAGCCCAAAGAAAGGGGAAAGAAAGCCCAAAGAAAGGGGAAAGAAAACTCAAAGAAAGGCCAAGGAAAGGGGAAAGAAAGCCCAAAGAAAGGGGAAAGAAAGCCCAAAGAAAGGGGAAAGAAAGCCCAAAGAAAGGGGAAAGAAAGCCCAAAGAAAGGGGAAAGAAAGCCCAGAGAAAGTCCAAAGAAAGCCCAAAGAAAGCCCAAAGAAAAGGGAAAGAAAGCCCAAAGAAAGGGGAAAGATAGACCAAAGAAAGGGGAATGACAGCCCAAAGATAGGGGAAAGAAAGCCCAAAGAAAGGGGAAAGAAAGCCCAAAGAAAGGGGAAAGAAAGCCCAAAGAAAGGGGAATGAAAGCCCAAAGAAAGGGGAAAGAAAGCCCAAAAAAAGCCCAAAGAAAGCCCAAAGAAAGTGGAAAGAAAGGGGAAAGAAAACCCAAAGAAAGCCCAAAGAAAGCCCAAGGAAAGCCCAAAGAAAGGGGAAATAAAGCCCAAAGAAAGGGGAAAGAAAGCCTAAAGAAAGCCCAAAGAAAGCCTAAAGAAAGCCCAAAGAAAGCCCAAACAAATCCCAAAGAAAGCCCAAAGAAAGCCCAAAGAAAGGGGAAAGAAAGCCCAAAGAAAGGGGAAAGAAAGCCCAAAGAAAGGGGAATGACAGCCCAAAGAAAGGGGAAAGAAAGCCCAAAGAAAGGGGAAAGAAAGCCCAAAGAAAGGGGAAAGAAAGCCCAAAGAAAGCCCACAGAAAGGGGAAAGAAAGCCCAAAGAAAGGGGAAAGAAAGCCCAGAGAAAGCCAAAAGAAAGCCCAAAGAAAGCCCAAAGAAAGCCCAAAGAAATGGGAAAGAAAGCCCAAAGAAAGGGGAAAGAAAGCCCAAAGAAAGGGGAATGACAGCCCAGAGAAAGGGGAAAGAAGGCCCAAAGAAAGGGGACAGAAAGCCCAAAGAAAGGGGAAAGAAAGCCCAAAGAAAGGGGAAAGAAAGCCCAAAGAAAGGGGAAGAAAGCCCAAAGAAAGGGGAAAGAAAGCCCAAAGAAAGCCCAATGAAAGTGGAAAGAAAGGGGAAAGAAAACCCAAAGAAAGCCCAAAGAAAGCCCAAGGAAAGACCAAAGAAATGGGAAAGAAAGCCCAAAGAAAGGGGAAAAAAAGCCCAAAGAAAGCCCAAAGAAAGCCAAAAGAAACCCACAGAAAGGGGAAAGAAAGCCAAAGAAGCCCCAAAGAAAGGTGAAAGAAAGGGGAAAGAAAGCCCAAAGAAAGCCCAAAGAAAGCCCAAAGAAAGGGGAAAGAAAGCCCAAAGAAAGCCCAAAGAAATGGGAAAGAAAGCTCAAATAAAGCCCAAAGAAAGGGGAAAGAAAGCCCAAAGAAAGGGGAAAGAAAACCCTAAGAAAGGGAAAGAAAGCCCTTTGAAAGGGGAAAGACAGCCCAAAGAAAGCCAAAGAAAGGGGAAAGAAAGCCCAAAGAAAGGGGAAAGAAAACTCAAAGAAAGGCCAAGGAAAGGGGAAAGAAAGCCCAAAGAAAGGGGAAAGAAAGCCCAAAGAAAGGGGAAAGAAAGCCCAAAGAAAGGGGAAAGAAAGCCCAAAGAAAGGGGAAAGAAAGCCCAGAGAAAGTCCAAAGAAAGCCCAAAGAAAGCCCAAAGAAAAGGGAAAGAAAGCCCAAAGAAAGGGGAAAGAAAGACCAAAGAAAGGGGAATGACAGCCCAAAGAAAGGGGAAAGAAAGCCCAAAAAAAGCCCAAAGAAAGCCCAAAGAAAGTGGAAAGAAAGGGGAAAGAAAACCCAAAGAAAGCCCAAAGAAAGCCCAAGAAAGCCCAAAGAAAGGGGAAAGAAAGCCCAAAGAAAGGGGAAAGAAAGCCTAAAGAAAGCCCAAAGAAAGCCTAAAGAAAGCCCAAAGAAAGCCCAAACAAATCCCAAAGAAAGCCCAAAGAAAGCCCAAAGAAAGGGAAAGAAAGCCCAAAGAAAGGGGAAAGAAAGCCCAAAGAAAGGGGAATGACAGCCCAAAGAAAGGGGAAAGAAAGCCCAAAGAAAGGGAAAGAAAGCCCAAAGAAAGGGGAAAGAAAGCCCAAAGAAAGCCCACAGAAAGGGGAAAGAAAGCCCAAAGAAAGGGGAAAGAAAGCCCAGAGAAAGCCAAAAGAAAGCCCAAAGAAAGCCCAAAGAAAGCCCAAAGAAATGGGAAAGAAAGCCCAAAGAAAGGGGAAAGAAAGCCCAAAGAAAGGGGAATGACAGCCCAGAGAAAGGGGAAAGAAGGCCCAAAGAAAGGGGACAGAAAGCCCAAAGAAAGGGGAAAGAAAGCCCAAAGAAAGGGGAAAGAAAGCCCAAAGAAAGGGGAAAGAAAGCCCAAAGAAAGGGGAAAGAAAGCCCAAAGAAAGCCCAATGAAAGTGGAAAGAAAGGGAAAGAAAACCAAAGAAAGCCCAAAGAAAGCCCAAGGAAAGACCAAAGAAATTGGAAAGAAAGCCCAAAGAAAGGGGAAAAAAAGCCCAAAGAAAGCCCAAAGAAAGCCCACAGAAAGGGAAAGAAAGCCCAAAGAAAGCCCAAAGAAAGCCCAAAGAAAGCCCAAAGAAAGCCCAAAGAAAGCCCAAAGAAAGCCCAAAGAAAGCCCAAAGAAAGGGGAAAGAAAGCCAAAGAAAGGGGAATGACAGCCCAAAGAAAGGGGAAAGAAAGCCCAAAGAAAGGAGAAAGAAAGCCCAAAGAAAGGGGAAAGAAAGCCCAAAGAAAGGGGAAAGAAAGCCCAAGAATGCCCAAAGATAGCCCAAAGAAATTGGAAAGAAAGGGGAAAGAAAGCCAAAGAAAGCCCAAAGAAAGCCCAAGGAAAGCCCAAAGAAAGGGGAAAGAAAGCCCAAAGAAAGCCCAAAGAAAGGGAAAGAAAGCCCAAAGAAAGGGGAAACAAAGCCCAAAGAAAGGGAAAGAAAGGGAAAGAAACCCCAAAGAAAGGGTAAAGAAAGGGGAAAGAAAGCCCAAAGAAAGCCCAAAGAAAGAGGAAAGAAAGCCCAAAGAAAGCCCAAAGAAAGGGGAAAGAAAGCCAAAGAAACCCCAAAGAAAGGGGAAAGAAAGCCCAAAGAAAGGGGAAAGAAGCCCAAGGAAAGGGGAAAGAAACGCAAAGAAAGGGGAAATAAAGCCCAAAGAAAGGGGAAAGAAAGCCCAAAAAAAGGGGGAAGAAAGCCCAAAGAAAGCCCAAAGAAAGGGGAAAGAAAGGGGAAAGAAAGCCCAAAGAAAGCCCAAAGAAAGCCCAAAGAAAGGGGAAAGAAAGCGCAAAGAAAGCCCAAAGAAAGGGGAAAGAAAGTCCAAAGAAAGGGGAAAGAAAACCCAAAGAAAGGGGAAAGAAAGCCCAAAGAAAGGGGAAAGACAGCCCAAAGAAAGCCCAAAGAAAGGGGAAAGAAAGCCCAAAGAAAGGGAAAGAAAGCTCAAAGAAAGGCCAAAGAAAGGGGAAAGAAAGCCCAAAGAAAGGGGAAAGAAAGCCCAAAGAAAGGGGAAAGAAAGCCCAAAGAAAGGGGAAAGAAAGCCCAAAGAAAGGGGAAAGAAAGCCCAGAGAAAGCCCAAAGAAAGCCCAAAGAAAGCCCAAAGAAAAGGGAAAGAAGTCCCAAAGAAAGGGGAAAGAAAGCCCAAAGAAAGGGTAATGACAGCCCAAAGATAGGGGAAAGAAAGCCCAAAGAAAGGGGAAAGGAAGCCCAAAGAAAGGGGAAAGAAAGCCCAAAGAAAGGGGAAAGAAAGCCCAAAAAAAAGCCCAAAGAAAGCCCAAAGAAAGTGGAAAGAAAGGGGAAAGAAAACCCAAAGAAAGCCCAAAGAAAGCCCAAAGAAAGCCCAAAGAAAGGGGAAAGAAAGCCCAAAGAAAGGGGAAAGAAAGCCCAAAAAAAAGCCCACAGAAAGGGGAAAGAAAGCCCAAAGAAAGGGGAAAGAAAGCCTAAAGAAAGCCCAAAGAAAGCCCAAAGAAATCCCAAAGAAAGCCCAAAGAAAGCCCAAAGAAAGGGGAAAGAAAGCCCAAAGAAAGGGGAAAGAAAGCCCAAAGAAAGGGGAATGACAGCCCAAAGAAAGGGGAAAGAAAGCCCAAAGAAAGGGGAAAGAAAGCCCAAAGAAAGGGGAAAGAAAGCCCAAAGAAATGGAAAAGAAAGCCCAAAGAAAGGGGAAAGAAAGCCCAAAGAAAGGGGAAAGAAAGCACAAAGAAAGCCCAAAGAAAGTGGAAAGAAGGGGAAAGAAAACCCAAGGAAAGCCCAAAGAAAGCCTAAGGGAAGACCAAAGAAAGGGGAAAGAAAGCCCAAAGAAAGGGGAAAAAAAGCCCAAAGAAAGCCCAAAGAAAGCCCAAAGAAAGCCCACAGAAAGGGGAAAGAAAGCCCAAAGAAAGGGGAAAGAAAGCCCAAAGAAAGCCCAAAGAAAGCCCAAAGAAAGCCCAAGGAAAGACCAAAGAAAGGGGAAAGAAAGCCCAAAGAAAGGGGAAAGAAAGCCCAAAGAAAGCCCAAAGAAAGCCCAAAGAAAGCCCAAAGAAAGCCCATAGAAAGGGGAAAGAAAGCCCAAAGAAAGGGGAAAGAAAGCCAAAGAAAGGGGAATGACAGCCCAAAGAAAGGGGAAAGAAAGCCCAAAGAAAGGAGAAAGAAAGCCCAAAGAAACGGGAGAGAAAGCCCAAAGAAAGGGAAAGAAAGCCCAAAAAAAGCCCAAAGAAAGCCCAAAGACAGTGGAAAGAAAGGGGAAAGAAACCCAAAGAAAGCCCAAAGAAAGCCCAGGAAAGCCCAAAGAAAGGGGAAAGAAAGCCCAAAGAAAGGGGAAAGAAAGCCCAAAAAAAGCCCAAAGAAAGGGGAAAGAAAGCCCAAAGAAAGGGGAAACAAAGCCCAAAGAAAGGGGAAAGAAAGGGGAAAGAAACCCAAAAGAAAGGGTAAAGAAAGGGGAAAGAAAGCCCAAAGAAAGCCCAAAGAAAGCCCAAAGAAAGGGGAAAGAAAGCCAAAGAAACCCCAAAGAAAGGGGAAAGAAAGCCAAAGAAAGGGGAAAGAAAGCCCAAGGAAAGTGGAAAGAAAGCCCAAAGAAAGGGGAAATAAAGCCCAGAGAAAGGGGAAAGAAAGCCCAAAGAAAGGGGGAAGAAAGCCCAAAGAAAGCCCAAAGAAAGGGGAAAGAAAGGGGAAAGAAAGCCCAAAGAAAGCCCAAAGAAAGCCCAAAGAAAGCCCAAAGAAAGGGGAAAGAAAGCCCAAAGAAAGCCCAAAGAAATGGAAAGAAAGCGCAAAGAAAGCCCAAAGAAAGGGGAAAGAAAGCCCAAAGAAAGGGGAAAGACAGCCCAAAGAAATCCCAAAGAAAGGGGAAAGAAAGCCCAAAGAAAGGGGAAAGAAAGCTCAAAGAAAGGCCAAAGAAAGGGGAAAGAAAGCCCAAAGAAAGGGGAAAGAAAGCCCAAAGAAAGGGAAAGAAAGCCCAAAGAAAGGGGAAAGAAAGCACAGAGAAAGCCCAAAGAAAGCCCAAAGAAAGCCCAAAGAAAAGGGAAAGAAAGCCCAAAGAAAGGGGAAAGAAAGCCCAAAGAAAGGGGAATGACAGCCCAAAGATAGGGGAAAGAAAGCCCAAAGAAAGGGGAAAGGCAGCCCAAAGAAAGGGGAAAGAAAGCCCAAAGAAAGGGGAAAGAAAGCACAAAGTAAGGGGAAGAAAGCCCAAAAAAAGCCCAAAGAAAGCCCAAAGAAAGTGGAAAGAAAGGGAAAGAAAACCCAAAGAAAGCCCAAAGAAAGCCCAAGGAAAGCCCAAAGAAAGGGGAAAGAAAGCCAAAAGAAAGGGGAAAGAAAGCCCAAAAAAAGCCCACAGAAAGGGGAAAGAAAACCCAAAGAAAGGGGAAAGAAAGCCTAAAGAAAGCCCAAAGAAAGCCTAAAGAAAGCCCAAAGAAAGCCAAGGAAATCCCAAAGAAAGCCCAAAGAAAGCCCAAAGAAAGGGGAAAGAAAGCCCAAGGAAAGGGGAAAGAAAGCCCAAAGAAAGGGGAATGACAGCCCAAGGAAAGGGGAAAGAAAGCCCAAAGAAAGGGGAAAGAAAGCCCAAAGAAAGGGGAAAGAAAGCCCAAAGAAAGGAGAAAGAAAGCCCAAAGAAAGCCCAAAGAAAGCCCAAAGAAAGTGGAAAGAAAGGGGAAAGAAAACCCAAAGAAAGCCCAAAGAAAGCCCAAAGAAAGCCCAAGGAAAGACCAAAAAAGGGGAAAGAAAGCCCATAGAAAGGGGGGAAAAAGCCCAAAGAAAGCCCAAAGAAAGCCCACAGAAAGGGGTAAGAAAGCCCAAAGAAAGGGGAAAGAAAGCCCAAAGAAAGCCCAAAGAAAGCCCAAAGAAAGCCCAAAGAAAGCCCAAAGAAAGCCCAAAGAAAGGGAAAGAAAGCCCAAAGAAAGGGGAAAGACAGCCCAAAGAAAGGGGAAAGAAAGCCCAAAGAAAGGAGAAAGAAAGCCCAAAGAAAGGGGAAAGAAAGCCCAAAGAAAGGGGAAAGAAAGCCCAAGAAAGCCCAAAGATAGCCCAAAGAAATTGAAAGAAAGGGGAAAGAAAGCCCAAAGAAAGCCCAAAGAAAGCCCAAGGAAAGCCCAAAGAAAGGGGAAAGAAAGCCCAAAGAAAGGGGAAAGAAAGCCCAAAGAAAGCCCAAAGAAAGGGGAAAGAAGCCCAAAGAAAGGGGAAACAAAGACCCAAGAAAGGGGAAAGAAAGGGGAAAGAAAGCCCAAAGAAAGGGGAAAGAAAGGGGAAAGAAAGCCTAAAGAAAGCCCAAAGAAAGGGGAAAGAAAGCCCAAAGAAACCCAAAGAAAGGGGAAAGAAAGCCCAAAGAAAGGGGAAAGAAAGCCCAAGGAAAGGGGAAAGAAAGCCCAAAGAAAGGGGAAATAAAGCCAAAGAAAGGGGAAAGAAAGCCCAAAGAAAGGGGGAAGAAAGCCCAAAGAAAGCCCAAAGAAAGGGGAAAGAAAGGGGAAAGAAAGGGGAAAGAAAGCCCAAAGAAAGCCCAAAGAAAGCCCAAAGAAAGGGAAAGAAAGCCCAAAGAAAGCCGAAGAAATGGGAAAGAAAGCGCAAATAAAGCCCAAAGAAAGGGGAAAGAAAGCCCAAAGAAAGGGGAAAGAAAGCCAAAGAAAGGGGAAAGACAGCCAAAAGAAAGCCAAAGAAAGGGGAAAGAAAGCCCAAAGAAAGGGGAAAGAAAGCTCAAAGAAAGGCCAAAGAAAGGGGAAAGAAAGCCCAAAGAAAGGGGAAAGAAAGCCCAGAGAAAGCCCAAAGAAAGCCCAAAGAAAGCCAAAGAAAAGGGAAAGAAAGCCCAAAGAAAGGGAAAGAAAGCCCAAAGAAAGGGGAATGACAGCCCAAAGATAGGGGAAAGAAAGCCAAAGAAAGGGGAAAGAAAGCCCAAGGAAAGGGGAAAGAAAGCCCAAAGAAAGGGGAAAGAAAGCCCAAAGAAAGGGGAAAGAAAGCCCAAAAAAAGCCCAAAGAAAGCCCAAAGAAAGTGGAAAGAAAGGGGAATGAAAACACTAAGAAAGCCCAAGGAAAGCCCAAGGAAAACCCAAAGAAAGGGGAAAGAAAGCCCAAAGAAAGGGGAAAGAAAGCCCAAAAAAAGCCCACAGAAAGGGGAAAGAAAGCCCAAAGAAAGGGGAAAGAAAGCCTAAAGAAAGCCCAAAGAAAGCCTAAAGAAAGCCCAAAGAAAGCCCAAAGAAATCCCAAAGAAAGCCCAAAGAAAGGGGAAAGAAAGCCCAAAGAAAGGGGAAAGAAAGCCCAAGGAAAGGGGAATGACAGCCCAAAGAAAGGGGAAAGAAAGCCCAAAGAAAGGGGAAAGAAAGCCCAAAGAAAGGGGAAAGAAAGCCCAAAGAAAGGGGAAAGAAAGCCCAAAGAAAGGGGAAAGAAAGCCCAAGAAAGCCCAAAGATAGCCCAAAGTAATTGGAAAGAAAGGGGAAAGAAAGCTCAAAGAAAGCCCAAAGAAAGTCCAAAGAAAGCCCACAGAAAGGGGAAAGAAAGCCCAAAGAAAGGGGAAAGAAAGCCAAAGAAAGCCCAAAGAAAGCAAAAAGAAAGGGCAAAGAAAGCCAAAAGAAAGGGGAAAGAAAGCCCAAAGAAAGGGGAAACAAAGCCCAAAGAAAGGGGAAAGAAAGGGGAAAGAAAGCCCAAAGAAAGGGGATAGAAAGGGGAAAGAAAGCCCAAAGAAAGCCCAAAGAAAGGGGAAAGAAAGCCCAAGAAACCCCAAAGAAAGGGGAAAGAAAGCCCAAAGAAACACCAAAGAAAGGGGAAAGAAAGCCCAAAGAAAGGGAAAGAAAGCCCATGGAAAGGGGAAAGAAAGCCCAAAGAAAGGGGAAATAAAGCCCAAGAAAGGGGAAAGAAAGCCCAAAGAAAGGGGGAAGAAAGCCCAAAGAAAGCCCAAAGAAAGCCCAAAGAAAGGGGAAAGAAAGGGGAAAGAAAGCCCAAAGAAAGCCCAAAGAAAGCCCAAAGAAAGGGGAAAGAAAGCCCAAAGAAAGCCCAAAGAAAGCCCAAAGAAAGCCCAAGGAAAGCCCAAAGAAAGGGGAAAGAAAGCCCAAAGAAAGGGGAAAGAAAACGCAATGAAAGGGGAAGAAAGCCCAAAGAAAGGGGAAAGACAGCCCAAAGAAAGCCCAAAGAAAGGGGAAAGAAAGCCCAAAGAAAGGGAAAGAAAGCCAAAGTAAGGGGGAAGAAAGCCCAAAGAAAGCCCACAGAAAGGGGAAAGAAAGCCCAAAGAAAGGGGAAAGAAAGCCCAAAGAAAGCCCAAAGAAAGCCCAAAGAAAGGGCAAAGAAAGCCAAAAGAAAGGGAAAGAAAGCCCAAAGAAAGGGGAAACAAAGCCCAAAGAAAGGGGTAAGAAAGGGGAAAGAAGTCCCAAAGAAAGGGGAAAGAAAGGGGAAAGAAAGCCCAAAGAAAGCCCAAAGAAAGGGAAAGAAAGCCAAAGAAACCCCAAAGAAAGGGGAAAGAAAGCCAAAGAAACCCCAAAGAAAGGGGAAAGAAAGCCCAAAGAAAGGGGGAAGAAAGCCCATGGAAAGGGGAAAGAAAGCCCAAAGAAAGGGGAAATAAAGCCCAAAGAAAGGGGAAAGAAAGCCCAAAGAAAGGGGGAAGAAAGCCCAAAGAAAGCCCAAAGAAAGCCCAAAGAAAGGGGAAAGAAAGCCCAAAGAAAGCCCAAAGAAAGCCCAAAGAAAGCCCAAAGAAAGTGGAAAGAAAGCCCAAAGAAAGCCCAAAGAAATGGGAAAGAAAGCGCAAAGAAAGCCCAAAGAAAGGGGAAAGAAAGCCCAAAGAAAGGGAAAGAAAGCCCAAAGAAAGGGGAAAGACAGCCCAAAGAAAGCCCAAAGAAAGGGGAAAGAAAGCCCAAGAAAGGGGAAAGAAAGCCCAAAGTAAGGGGGAAGAAAGCCAAAAGAAAGCCCAAAGAAAGCCCAAAGAAAGGGGAAAGAAAGCCCAAAGAAAGCCCAAGGAAAGCCCAAAGAAAGCCCAAAGAAAGGGGAAAGAAAGCCCAAAGAAAGCCCAAAG
>NW_027043762.1:0-40245 GCF_036013475.1 Columba livia
TGATCTGCAAGAGAACACAGAGGGGTGAGCGCTGGGGACCCCAAAACCCCCCCCGGGACCCCAAAACCCCCCGGGGTCCCCAAACCCCCCCCCAGGGACCCCAAAACCCCCCCAGGGACCCCAAAACCCCCGGGGTCCCCAACCCCCCCCCCCAAAACAACCAACAATGGGGGGTTCGCTTTGACGCAACTTTGGGGTGCTGATGCGGTTTTGGGGTGAAATCAGCCCAAAATGGGGCTGATGGCGGGCGGCGCACCCCAAAAATTGATCATTGGGGGGTCTGAGAGCCCCCTCCCCCCTCACAGAGACCCAATGACGCCTTTTCCGTGGGGTTTTACCCCAAAATTAAGGGGGTGAAGCATTGGTGGGTTTGGGGTCCCCCCTTTTTGGGGTTCACATGAACCAAATCGGGTGGTTTTACCCCATTTTTCCACCTCGGTCGCGATTTTGGGGGCGATTCGGCGCAAATGTCGGGTCACCCCAAAATCCCCCCCCCCCCCCCCCAGTGCTGAACCCCCAAATACCCCCCCCCATGATATTTGGGGTGAACCGGCGGGTTTGGGGGTGAAACTGCAGGATATGGGGAAAATTGGGGTGAAATCACAACAATTTGGGCAATGGGAACGTCGGGGACCCCCCGGACGGAGCAGCCCCAGCCCCCCCAAAACACCCACTGCCCCTTTTGGGTGCTTTTCACCCATTTTTGGGGTATTTCACCCCCTTTTTTGGGTGCTTTTCACCCCCTTTTTGGGTGCTTTTCACCCTTTTTCGGGCGCTTTTCACCCCCTTTTTTTAGGTGGTTTTTGCCCTTTTTTTTGTGGTTTTCACCCCCTTTTTTGGGTGCTTTTCACCCCATTTTGGGGCGTTTTCACCCCTTTTTGGGGTGATTTTCACCCCTTTTTCAGGGCGTTTTTCATCCCCCTTTTGGGGAGTCTTCACCCCATTTTTGGGTGGTTTTCACCCCCTTTTTTTGGGTGCTTTTCACCCCCTTTTTGGGTCATTTTCACCCCTTTTTGGGCGCTTTTCACCCCCTTTTTGGGTGATTTTCACCCCTT
Organism: Columba livia; assembly: GCF_036013475.1. Lineage (NCBI taxonomy): Eukaryota > Metazoa > Chordata > Aves > Columbiformes > Columbidae > Columba > Columba livia. The sequence goes on from NW_027043762.1 coordinate 1,056, forward strand.
TTTCAGGGCGTTTTTCACCCCGTTTTTGGGTCATTTTCACCCCTTTTCTGGGGTGGTTTTCCCCCCTTTTTGGGTGCTTCTCACCCCCTTTTTGGGTGGTTTTCACCCCTTTTTGGGAAGTTTTCACCCCTTTTTGGGCGCTTCTCACCCCCTTTTTGGGCGGTTTTCGTGCCTTTTTGTGTGATTTTCACCCCCTTTTTAGGTGGTTTTTGTCCCTTTTCTGGGGTGGTTTTCACCCCCTTTTTGGGCGCTTTTCACCTCCTTTTCGGGAGTTTTCACCCCTTTTTGGGTGCTTTTCGTCCCTTTTTTGGGGAGTTTTCACCCCCTTTTCTGAAGAAGTTTTTGCCTCTTCTAGGGTGGTTTTCACCCCCATTTTTAGGTCGTTTTCACACCCATTTTTAGGCCGTTTTCACCCCTTTTTCAGGGTGGTTTTCACCCCTTTTTGGGGTGGTTCTCACCCCCTTTTTGGGGCCGTTTTCCCCCGTTTTTGCCCACTTTTCCCCTTTTTCCGGCCGCACTTTGGGGTAATTTCCCCACATTTTCCTCCAGCTCTTTCCCCCCATCCCCAAGGGCCTCTCCCCTTCATCCACCCCCCAAACCCCCTTTGACACCCCACATTTACCCCCCTAAAAGCCTCTTTATCCTCTATTTCCCCCCCCAAAGCCATTTTTACCTCACATTTCCCCCCAAACCCCTTTCCACCCCTCATCCCCCCCCCCAAAGCCATCTTTACCTCACATTTCCCCCCCAAACCCCTTTCCACCCCACATCCCCCCCCCCCCAAAGCCATCTTTACCTCACATTTCCCCCTTCAAGGCGGTTTTCCCCCACTCCCCAGGCCGCTCTCCCCCCGCACGCCGCTTTCCCGCCCCCGCTGGGCCGCTCTCCCCCGCTCTCACCGGCGCAGAACGCGGGGCCGGAGCCGCCGCAGGGCCCGGGGGACGAGGAGACGAGCGGGGACTGCGCGGCGGGCTCGGCCATGGCGGACAGCGGCGACAACGAGGGGGAGATGGCGGAGGCCCCGCCGGGCCCGCCCGTCTGTCCGGGGTCTGTGGGTCTGTCCGTGCGGCCGCTCCGGCTGCCGGGGGGGCGGGGCTGGGGATGGGCGGGGCTTTGGGGTGTGGGCGTGGCCGCGCTTGCGCCCCGCGCCCCCTCCCGCCGCAGCCCGGCGGCGCTGCGCATGCGCCAGTGGTCGCCATGGCAACGGAGGTGGGGAGGGAGTGTGATGGGGAGCGCGGGTTTGGGTGCGCCGCAGCGATAGCGGGATCTATAGGGGCCGTGCGGTGTTTCCTATAGGGGGAAGGAGGGTTGCGGCGCGCCAGCGGGTGTCTGTGGGGGTAAAGGGCTATAGGGTGACGCCTATAGCGCGCTGGGGCCTGCAGGAAGGCTCCCGGTGGGGCCCGGAGCGGCTCGGCGGCGCTGCGGAGCGCGCCCCCTGCGGGCCCGGAGGGGTCATCGCGCCGCGGGTGCCGCGGTCACCCCCACGTGACGCGGGCTGTTGTGGTCACGTGTCCGCGCCGCCCCGGTCACGCGGCCACGCCCCTTCCCCGGCGGCCACGCCCCCCCTCCCCTCTCCGCGGCCAATCGGCTCGAGCGGAGGCGCCGGCGCGGGCGACCAATGGCGGCGAGCGGTCACCGCCGTGACGTCACGACGCCCCGCCCAGAAGTGGAGGGGGCAGGGCCTGGTAGCTGGGAGTGGCGGCCGCTCAGGCCAATAGCGAAGCGGGAGCGGCGGCAGGTGACCAATGAGGCGCGTCCGTTCCCGCCGGTCGCCGGTAAGGGGGGCGGGCCTTGGCGGTAAAGGAGGTGGGGCGGCCGCTTGGCCAATCGGGGCGGAGGGGGCGGGGCCGGCGGGGCCGACCGGGACGCGGGGGAAGCGGCGACCGCGGAGCGGTGAGTTGGGGGGGGTAGGGGGGGAACCCGTGGGGCACGTGACCATGGACCCATGTGACACCCCCCGCCTATAGCCCGGGGTCCCCTATAGCTGCCGGGACCCACGTGACCGCCCCATATGTCCCAGGGCACAAGTGACCCCGTCCCGCGTGTCCTCCCCCCCACCGGACCCCTATAGGTCCGGGACCCCTATAGGTCCGGGACCCCTATAGGTTCGGGACCCCCCTATAGGGCTGGGACCCCTATAGGGCTGAGACCCCTATAGACCAGCCCCCTATAGTTTAATAGCGGCCAAGACGCCCACGCACAGGCCCCCCCCGGACCGCTCTCTGTGGGACCTGGGGTGTCCTATAGGTCGTGGGACCCCCGCAGGGCTGGCACCCCCTATAGAGCAGATCCCCCTATAGGCACCGACCCCCCCGGCAGCCCCTATAGCCCGGACTCGCCCCCCCGAGCCCAGTTTGGCCCGTGTGGACTTTGCCCCCCGGGGGTCAATGATTGACGGAGGGGGCGGGGGGCCACTGAGGGGGGCGGGGCCGCGGGGGGCGGGGCCACTGAGGGGGCGGGGCCTGTCCGGAGTTGGGGGGCGAGAGCACACAGGACTCGTGCAAGAGGCGCTCGTGCAAACGCAGCTCGTGCAAAAGGTGCTCGTGCAAGGGGAGGGGGGGGTGTGCACGGGGGGGGGGGACCGTGCAACAGGTGCTTGTGCAAAGGGGGGGCTTGTGCAAGACAGTCGTGCAGGGGGGGTGCTCGTGCAAGGGGGGCTTGTGCAAAAGGTGCTTGTGCAAGGGGGGGTGGTGCAAGAGGTGCTCGTGCAAGGGGGGTGGTGTGCACGGGAGGGGAGGGTCGTGCTACAGGTGCTTGTGCAACAAGGGGGGGTGGTGCAAGAGGTGCTTGTGCAAGTGGGGGGGCCTTGTGCACAGGGCGGGTTGTGCAAGAGAGTCGTGCAAGGGGGTTGTGTGCAAAGCGGTGGTGCAAGGGGGGATTTGTGCACGGCGGGGGGGGCGGTGTGCAAAAGGTGCTCGTGCAAAAGGTGCTCGTGCAAAAGGTGCTCGTGCAAGAGGGGGTGGTGCAAGAGGTGCTTGTGCCCGGGGGGGGCTTGTGCACGTGGGTGCTTGTGCAAGAGGTGCTTGTGCAAAGGGAGCTTGTGCAAATGTCCTCGTGCAAGGGGCTTTGCACACGTGTGCACAGGACACGTGTCACCCCCTCATTAACTGGGTCCTGCTAATTAAGGGGGGGGGAGGGGGCCTGGGGTCAAAGGGCACTGGGGGAAAGGGGAAGGGGGGGGGGGGTGGCCCGGACGCCTGGGTCCCTTCTGGGAAAATTGGGGGGGAGGGGAAGCGGGGGGTCAAAGGGCACTGGGGCAAAGGCGAGTGGCCCCGGACGCCTGGGTCCCTCCGGGGGGGGGGGGGAGGGGGGAAGAGGGGCGGAGGATGGCGCTGACCTCTGACCTTTCCCTCCCCCCCTCCAGATGTGGCAGCTCTGGGTCCCCCGCGGGGGTCGCACCCTCCTGGGGGGGCGGCTGTTCCAGCTGTTCCGGGGTCCCCCCCCCCGCACCGCGGCCACCGACACCGGCACCTACCGGCCCATCCGCAAGGTGCTGGTGGCCAATAGGGGTGAGTGACAATGGGGACACCGTGGGGACGCCCCGGTCACCGGGGGGGGGTCCCCAATGTCCCCCGGACCCCCCCATGTCCCCCCAATGTCCCCTGAACCCCCCAATGTCCCCATCACCTACTGGCCCATCCAAAAGGTGCTGGTGGCCAATAGGGGTGAGTGACAATGGGGACACCATGGGGACACCCTGGGGACACCCCGGTCACCGGGGGGGGGTCCCCAATGTCCCCCGGACCCCCCCAATGTCCCCCCATGTCCCCCAATGTCCCCCCATGTCCCCAGCATTACGCAGAGCTCAGAACTGGCACCGTGACCGTGTGTCCCCCCACAGGTGAATTGTCCCCAAGGGGACGGGGTGACCCCACAGTGTCACTGTCCCCACGTCCCCATCCCCACCACGATGTCCCCAAGTGTCCCCAAGTGTCCCCAAGTCCCCCCATATCCAAATGCCCATCTGGGTGTCACATGGAGCTGGGAAACCAGATGGTGGCTGCGTCCCCTTCCCCTCAGGGCTGTCCCTAAGGTGTCCCTAAGGTGTCCCCAAAGTGTCCCCAAGGTGTCCCCAAAGTGTCCCCAAGTGTCCCCAGGGTGTCCCCATATCCCAATGCACATCTGGGTGTCACACGGAGCTGGGAAACCGGACGGCAGCCATGTCCCCTTCCCCCCCACAATGTCCCCAAGTGTCCCCAAGTGTCCCCAAGTGTCCCCATGTCCCCCCAAAGCCAAAATGCACATCTGGGTGTCACACAGAGCTGGGAAACCAGATGGCGGCCACGTCCCCTTCCCCTCAGGGCTGTCCCCATGATGTCCCCAATGTGTCCCCAAGGTGTCCCCAGGTGTCCCCAAGTGTCCCCATGTCCCTCCAAAGCCAAAATGCACATCTGGGTGTCACACAGAGCTGGGAAACCAGATGGCGGCCACGTCCCCTTCCCCTCAGGGCTGTCCCCAGGTGTCCCCAGGTGTCCCCAGGTGTCCCCAGGTGTCCCCAGGGCTGTCCCAGGTGTCCCAGGGCTGTCCCAGGGCTGTCCCAGGGCTGTCCCAGGGCTGTCCCAGGGCTGTCCCCAGGTGTCCCCAGGTGTCCCCAGGTGTCCCAGGGCTGTCCCAGGGCTGTCCCAGGGCTGTCCCAGGGCTGTCCCCAGGGTGTCCCCAGGGTGTCCCCAGGTGTCCCCAGGTGTCCCCAGGTGTCCCCAGGTGTCCCCAGGGCTGTCCCAGGTGTCCCAGGGCTGTCCCAGGGCTGTCCCAGGGCTGTCCCAGGGCTGTCCCCAGGTGTCCCCAGGTGTCCCCAGGTGTCCCAGGGCTGTCCCAGGGCTGTCCCAGGGCTGTCCCAGGGCTGTCCCCAGGTGTCCCCAGGTGTCCCCAGGGCTGTCCCAGGGCTGTCCCAGGGCTGTCCCAGGGCTGTCCCCAGGTGTCCCCAGGTGTCCCCAGGTGTCCCAGGGCTGTCCCAGGGCTGTCCCCAGGTGTCCCCAGGTGTCCCCAGGTGTCCCCAGGGTGTCCCAGGTGTCCCCAGGTGTCCCAGGGCTGTCCCCAGGTGTCCCCAGCGTGTCCCCAGGTGTCCCCAGGTGTCCCCAGGTGTCCCAGGGCTGTCCCAGGGCTGTCCCCGGGTGTCCCCAGGGTGTCCCCAGGGTGTCCCCAGGGCTGTCCCAGGGCTGTCCCAGGGCTGTCCCAGGGCTGTCCCCAGGTGTCCCCAGGTGTCCCCAGGGCTGTCCCAGGTGTCCCAGGGCTGTCCCAGGGCTGTCCCCAGGTGTCCCCAGGTGTCCCCAGGGCTGTCCCAGGGCTGTCCCAGGGCTGTCCCCAGGTGTCCCAGGGCTGTCCCCAGGGCTGTCCCCAGGTGTCCCCAGGTGTCCCCAGGTGTCCCCAGGTGTCCCCAGGGCTGTCCCAGGTGTCCCAGGGCTGTCCCAGGGCTGTCCCCAGGTGTCCCAGGGCTGTCCCAGGGCTGTCCCAGGGCTGTCCCAGGTGTCCCCAGGGCTGTCCCCAGGGCTGTCCCCAGGGCTGTCCCCAGGGCTGTCCCAGGGCTGTCCCAGGTGTCCCCAGGGCTGTCCCAGGGCTGTCCCAGGTGTCCCAGGGCTGTCCCAGGGCTGTCCCAGGTGTCCCCAGGGCTGTCCCAGGGTGTCCCCAGGTGTCCCCAGGGCTGTCCCAGGTGTCCCCAGGGCTGTCCCAGGGCTGTCCCCAGGTGTCCCAGGGCTGTCCCAGGGCTGTCCCAGGGCTGTCCCAGGTGTCCCAGGGCTGTCCCCAGGGCTGTCCCAGGTGTCCCCAGGGCTGTCCCAGGGCTGTCCCCAGGTGTCCCCAGGTGTCCCCAGGTGTCCCCAGGTGTCCCCAGGGCTGTCCCAGGGCTGTCCCAGGTGTCCCCAGGGCTGTCCCAGGGCTGTCCCAGGGCTGTCCCAGGGCTGTCCCAGGTGTCCCCAGGTGTCCCAGGGCTGTCCCAGGGCTGTCCCAGGTGTCCCAGGGTGTCCCCAGGTGTCCCAGGGCTGTCCCAGGTGTCCCAGGGTGTCCCCAGGGCTGTCCCAGGGCTGTCCCAGGGCTGTCCCAGGGTGTCCCCAGGGCTGTCCCAGGGCTGTCCCAGGGCTGTCCCAGGGCTGTCCCCAGGGCTGTCCCAGGTGTCCCCAGGGCTGTCCCCAGGTGTCCCAGGGCTGTCCCAGGGCTGTCCCAGGTGTCCCCAGGTGTCCCCAGGTGTCCCAGGGCTGTCCCAGGGCTGTCCCAGGGCTGTCCCAGGTGTCCCAGGGTGTCCCCAGGTGTCCCAGGGCTGTCCCAGGTGTCCCAGGGTGTCCCCAGGGCTGTCCCAGGGCTGTCCCAGGTGTCCCAGGGTGTCCCCAGGGCTGTCCCAGGGCTGTCCCAGGGCTGTCCCAGGGCTGTCCCCAGGGCTGTCCCAGGGCTGTCCCCAGGGCTGTCCCAGGTGTCCCCAGGGCTGTCCCCAGGTGTCCCAGGGCTGTCCCAGGTGTCCCCAGGTGTCCCCGGGTGTCCCCAGGTGTCCCAGGTGTCCCCAGGGCTGTCCCAGGGCTGTCCCAGGCTGTCCCCAGGGCTGTCCCCAGGTGTCCCCAGGTGTCCCAGGGCTGTCCCAGGGCTGTCCCAGGTGTCCGCAGGTGTCCCCAGGTGTCCCCAGGGCTGTCCCAGGTGTCCGCAGGTGTCCCCAGGGCTGTCCCAGGGCTGTCCCCAGGTGTCCCCAGGTGTCCCCAGGGCTGTCCCAGGGCTGTCCCCAGGTGTCCCCAGGTGTCCCCAGGGCTGTCCCAGGGCTGTCCCCAGGTGTCCCCAGGTGTCCCCAGGGCTGTCCCAGGTGTCCCAGGGCTGTCCCAGGGCTGTCCCAGGGCTGTCCCAGGGCTGTCCCCAGGTGTCCCCAGGGCTGTCCCCAGGTGTCCCAGGGCTGTCCCAGGGCTGTCCCAGGGCTGTCCCAGGGCTGTCCCAGGGCTGTCCCCAGGTGTCCCAGGGCTGTCCCCAGGTGTCCCAGGGCTGTCCCAGGGCTGTCCCAGGGCTGTCCCAGGGCTGTCCCCAGGTGTCCCCAGGGCTGTCCCCAGGTGTCCCCAGGTGTCCCCAGGTGTCCCCAGGTGTCCCAGGGCTGTCCCAGGGCTGTCCCAGGGCTGTCCCCAGGTGTCCCCAGGGCTGTCCCCAGGGCTGTCCCCAGGTGTCCCCAGGTGTCCCCAGGTGTCCCCAGGTGTCCCAGGGCTGTCCCAGGGCTGTCCCCAGGTGTCCCCAGGGCTGTCCCCAGGGCTGTCCCCAGGGCTGTCCCCAGGTGTCCCCAGGTGTCCCCAGGTGTCCCAGGGTGTCCCCAGGGCTGTCCCAGGGCTGTCCCCAGGTGTCCCCAGGTGTCCCCAGGTGTCCCAGGGTGTCCCCAGGTGTCCCCAGGGCTGTCCCAGGGCTGTCCCAGGGTGTCCCCAGGGTGTCCCCAGGGCTGTCCCAGGGCTGTCCCCAGGGCTGTCCCCAGGGTGTCCCCAGGGCTGTCCCCAGGGTGTCCCAGGGCTGTCCCAGGGCTGTCCCCAGGTGTCCCCAGGTGTCCCAGGGTGTCCCAGGGTGTCCCCAGGTGTCCCCAGGGCTGTCCCAGGGCTGTCCCAGGGTGTCCCAGGTGTCCCCAGGGTGTCCCCAGGGTGTCCCCAGGGCTGTCCCAGGGCTGTCCCAGGGCTGTCCCAGGGCTGTCCCAGGTGTCCCAGGTGTCCCCAGGCTGTCCCCGTGTCCCCGCAGGCGAGATCGCGATCCGCGTGTTCCGGGCGTGCACGGAGCTGGGCATCCGCACGGTGGCCGTGTACTCGGAGCAGGACACGGGCCAGATGCACCGGCAGAAGGCCGACGAGGCCTACCTGGTGGGCCGCGGCCTGGCGCCCGTGCAGGCCTACCTGCACATCCCCGACATCATCCGCGTGGCGCAGGTGACCACGGGGACACGGGGACCATGGGGACAGTGGGGGCGATGGGGGCGATGGGGGTGATGGGGACGATGGGGACAATGGGGGCGATGGGGACAATGGGGGCGATGGGGACATTGGGGGCATTGGGGGCGGTGGGGATATGGGGACAATGGGGGCGTTGGGGACAATGGGGGCGATGAGGACATTGGGGGCAATGGGGGCAATGGGGGCGTTGGGGACAATGAGGGCATTGGGGACAATGGGGGCGATGGGGACATGGGGGGCATTGGGGGCGATGGGGACATGGGGGCAATGGGGGCGATGAGGACAATGGGGACATTGGGGACGATGGGGACATTGGGGACAATGGGGACAATGGGGGTGTTAGGGATAATGGGGACAATGGGGGCAATGGGGACATTGGGGACAATGGGGGCGATGGGGACATTGGGGACAATGGGGGCGATGGGGACATTGGGGGCATTGAGGACAATGGGGGCAATGGGGACATGGGGGGCAATGGGGGCGATGGGGACATGGGGGGCAATGGGGGCGATGAGGACAATGGGGACATTGGGGACGATGGGGACATTGGGGACAATGGGGACAATGGGGGTGTTAGGGATAATGGGGACAATGGGGGCAATGGGGACATTGGGGACAATGGGGGCGATGGGGACATTGGGGACAATGGGGGCGATGGGGACATTGGGGGCATTGAGGACAATGGGGGCAATGGGGACATGGGGGGCAATGGGGGCGATGGGGACATGGGGGGCAATGGGGGCGATGAGGACAATGGGGACATTGGGGACGATGGGGACAATGGGGGTGTTAGGGATAATGGGGACAATGGGGGCAATGGGGACATTGGGGACAATGGGGGCGATGGGGACATTGGGGACAATGGGGGCGATGGGGACATTGGGGGCATTGAGGACAATGGGGGCAATGGGGGCGATGGGGACATTGGGGGCGTTGAGGACAATGGGGACATTGGGGGCAATGGGGGCAATGGGGACATTGGGGGCAATGGGGGCAATGGGGACATTGGGGGCAATGGGGGCGTTGGGGACAATGGGGGCGTTGAGGACAATGGGGACATTGGGGGCAATGGGGGCATTGGGGACATTGGGGGCAATGGGGACATTGGGGATAATGGGGACAATGGGGGCAATGGGGACATGGGGGACAATGGGGGCGATGGGGACATTGGGGGCGTTGAGGACAATGGGGGCGATGGGGACATGGGGGGCGTTGAGGACAATGGGGGCGTTGAGGACAATGGGGACATTGGGGACATTGGGACAATGGGGACATTGGGGGCAATGGGGGCGATGGGGACATTGGGGGCGTTGAGGACAATGGGGGCGATGGGGACATGGGGGGCAATGGGGGCGTTGAGGACAATGGGGACATTGGGGACATTGGGACAATGGGGACATTGGGGGCAATGGGGGTGTTGAGGACATTGGGGACCCAGGCGTCCGGGGTCTGGGGGTGGGGTCCCCAACTCCAAGGGGGGGTCCCAGCTGTTGTGGGGAGGTCAGGGGAGGGGGGGTCTGAGGGGGTCACATGGCCCCCATTGGTCCCTTGAGGGGGTTCCGTAGGGGTCACATGACCTCCCCCGGATGCCTGGGTCCCTCCCTGTGTCTATAGGATGGGGTGGGGTCTCGGGGTCCGGGGGGGTCCCAGCCGTTCCGGGGGTCTCTGAGGGGGTCCCGTGACCCCCGGACGCCTGGGTCCCTCCGGTGTCTATAGGATGGGGTGGGGTCCCAGACATTGTGGGGGGTGTCAGGGGGCGGGGGGGGTCCCAAACGTTGTGGGGGGGTCCTGTGACTCCCCCGGACGCCTGGGTCCCTCCGGTGTCTATAGGATGGGGTGTGATCCCAGACATTGTGGGGGGTGTCAGGGGGTCCGGGGGGGTCCCAAACGTTGCGGGGGGGTCTGGGGGGGTCTGGTGACTCCCCCGGACGCCTGGGTCCCTCCCTGTGTCTATAGGATGGGGTGGGGTCTTGGCGTCTGGGGGGGTCCCAGACATTGTGGGGGGTGTCAGGGGGTCCGGGGGGGTCCCAGACGTTGCGGGGGGGTCAGGGGGGGTCTGGTGACTCCCCCGGACGCCTGGGTCCGCAGGAGAACGCGGTGGACGCCATCCACCCCGGGTACGGGTTCCTGTCGGAGCGGGCGGACTTCGCGCAGGCCTGCGTGGACGCGGGGGTGCGCTTCGTGGGGCCCCCCCCGCGCGTCGTGCGCAGCATGGGCGACAAGGTGGAGGCGCGAGCCATCGCCATCGCCGCCGGTACGCCGGGGGGGTATGGGGGGATGGGGGGCTATGGGGGGGTATGGGGGCTATAGAGCCATCGCCATCGCCGCCGGTACGCCGGGGGGCTATGGCGGGGTATGGGGGGATGGGGGGCTATGGGGGCTATGGGGGGGTATGGGGGGATGGGGGGCTATGGGGCTATAGAGCCATCGCCATCGCCACCGGTACGCCGGGGGGCTATGGGGGGGTATGGGGGCTATAGAGCCATCGCCATCGCCGCCGGTACGCCGGGGGGCTATGGGGGGGTATGGGGGGGTATGGGGGGCTATGGGGGCTATAGAGCCATCGCCATCGCTGCCGGTACGCCGGGGGACTGTGGGGGGGTATGGGGGGCTATGGGGGCTATAGAGCCATCGCCATCGCCGCCGGTACGCCGGGGGGCTATGGGGGGATGGGGGGCTATGGGGGGCTATGGGGGCTATGGGGCTATGGGGGCGTATGGGGGGCTATGGGGGGCTATGGGGCTATGGGGGCTATGGGGGGCTATGGGGGGCTATGGGGGGCTATGGGGGCTATGGGGCTATGGGGGGGTATGGGGGGCTATGGGGGGATGGGGGCTATGGGGGCGTATGGGGGGCTATGGGGGGTATGGGGGGCTATGGGGGGATGGGGGCTATGGGGGCGTATGGGGGGCTATGGGGGGCTATGGGGCTATGGGGGGCTATGGGGGGGTATGGGGGCTATGGGGGGATGGGGGCTATGGGGGCGTATGGGGGGCTATGGGGGGCTATGGGGGGCTATGGGGCTATGGGGGGCTATGGGGGGCTATGGGGGCTATGGGGGCTATGGGGGCTATGGGGGCTATAGAGCCATCGCCATCGCCGCCGGTATGCCGGGGGGGCTATGGGGGCCTATGGGGGGCTATGGGGGCTATGGGGGGCTATGGGGCTATGAGGGCTATGGGGGGCTATGGGGCTATAGAGCCATTGCCATGGGTATGCTATGGGGGGCTATGGGGGTTTGGGAGTTCCTGGGGGGTGTTGGGTTTTGGGGACCCCCTGAGTCCCCCCAGGGGTGCCGGTGGTTCCCAGGACCCCCATGGCGGGTTATGGGGGGTCCTGGGGGGGTGTTGGGTTTTGGGGACCCCCTGAGTCCCCCCAGGGGTGCCGGTGGTTCCCGGGACCCCCATGGCGGGTTATGGGGGTTCCTGGGGGGGTGTTGAGTTTTGGGGTCCCCTGACCCCCCCATGTCCCCCCAGGGGTGCCGGTGGTTCCCAGGACCCCTATGGTGGGTTATGGGGGGTCCTGGGGGGGTGTTGGGTTTTGGGGTCCCCTGACCCCCCCCGTGTCCCCCCAGGGGTGCCGGTGGTTCCCGGGACCCCCATGGCGGGTTATGGGGGTTCCTGGGGGGGTGTTGGGTTTTGGGGTCCCCTGACCCCCTGAGTCCCCCCAGGGGTGCCGGTGGTTCCCAGGACCCCCATGGTGGGTTATGGGGGGTCCTGGGGGGGGGGGTTGGGTTTTGGGGTCCCCTGACCCCCACCGTGTCCCCCCAGGGGTGCCGGTGTTTCCCGGGACCCCCGTGGTGGGTTATGGGGGGTCCTGGGGGGGTGTTGGGTTTTGGGGTCCCCTGACCCCCCCGTGTCCCCCCAGGGGTGCCGGTGGTTCCCGGGACCCCCACCCCGGTGGGGTCACTGGAGGTCGCTCAGGACTTCGCCGCCCGTGTCGGGTTCCCGGTCATGGTCAAGGCCGCGCACGGGGGGGGGCGGCCGCGGGATGAGGGTCGTGAGGGACCCCCAGGTACGTGGGGGGGGACACCCCAAAACCCCGCGACCCCCGAATCATCACCCCCCCTCCCCGGGACCCCTGGGATCTCCCCAATTTCCTGGGACACCAATCAAGTTGGGGAGGGGACCCAGGAGTTCAGGGGGGACCCAGGAGGTTGGGAGAGGACCCAGGAGTTCAGGGGAGGGACCCAGGAGTTCGGGAGGGACCCAGGAGTTCAGGGGGGGCCCCAAGAGTTTGGGAGGGACCCAGGAGTTCAGGGGAGGACCCAGGAGTTCGGGAGGGGTCCCAGGCTTTCAGGGGAGGGACCCAGGAGTTCGGGAGGGGACCCAGAAGTTCAGGGGAGGGACCCAGGAGTTCAGGGGAGGGACCCAGGAGTTCAGGGGGGGACCCAGGAGTTCGGGGGGGGGACCCAGGCGTTCAGGGGGGACCCAGGAGTTCAGGGGGGGACCCAGGAGTTCAGGGGGGACCCAGGCATATAGGAGGGACCCAAGAGTTTGAGAGGGGACCCAGGAGTTCGGGTGGACTCAGGAGGGTCCCAGGATTACAGGGAGGGGAACCAGCATTTCAGGGGTGGGACCCAAGACTTCGGGGGTGACCCAGGAGTGTGGGAGGGGGGACCCAGGCGTCCGGGCAGGGACCCAGGCGTCCTGCAGGGACCCAGGCGTCCGGCGCCCGCAGGAGCTGGCCGAGGGCTTCTCGCGCGCCTCCTCGGAGGCTCTGGCGGCGTTCGGGGACGGGGCCCTTTTCCTGGAGAAATTCATCGAGCGCCCGCGCCACATCGAGGTCCAGATCCTGGGTACGGGGGGCTTTGGGGGGCCCTGGGGGCTTTGGGGGGTCCTGGGGGGTTTGGGGGGTCCTGGGGGGTTTGGGGGATCCTGGGGGCTTTGGGGGTCCTGGGGGGTTTGGGGGTCCTGGGGGGTTTGGGGTCCTGGGGGGTTTGGGGGGTCCTGGGGGCTTTGGGGTCCTGGGGGCTTTGGGGGATCCTGGGGGGTTTGGGGGATCCTGGGGGGTTTGGGGGTCCTGGGGGGTTTGGGGTCCTGGGGGGTTTGGGGGGTCCTGGGGGGTTTGGGGGTCCTGGGGGTTTGGGGGGTCCTGGGGGCTTTGGGGGTCCTGGGGGCTTTGGGGGTCCTGGGGGTTTGGGGGATCCTGGGTGGTTTGGGGGATCCTGGGGGGTCAGGTGGGAACAGGAGTTGGGTGGGGGACACCCCAGAATGAGGTGGGGGGGTACCCAGGAACTGCATGGGGGACCCAGGAGTTCGGGGAGGGACCCAGGAGTTCGGGGATGGGGGGGGTTGGATCCCTCGGCTGGGAGACCCAGGGGCCCATGGGGGGAGCCAGGAATTGGGTGGGGGGCACCCAGGGGACTGTGTGGGGGGAACAGGAGTTGGGTGGGGGACACCCCAGAATTAGGGGGGGGGGGTACCCGGGAACTACATGGGGGACCCAGGAGTTCGGGAGGGGACCCAGGCATCCGGGGAAGGGACCTGCATCATCCTCAAGGGACTCAGGAGTTTGGGGGGGGGGGGTCCCAGCGATCTAGGGAGGGACCCAGGCGTCCGGGGGGGACCCTGGCATCCGGGCTGATGTTTGGGGTGCCCTTGTGCCAAAGGTGGGGTACGAGAACATGGGGATGGTGGAGATCTTGGGGGTTTGGGGGGGTCCTGGGGGGGTCCCTGGGGGGTTTGGAGTGTCCTGGGGGGGGTTGGGAGTGTCCTAGGAGGGGTTTGGGAGGTTTCTGGGGGGTTTGGGGGGTCCTGGGGAGTTTGGGGGTCCTGGGGGGTCCCTGGGGGTTTGGGGGTCCTGGGGGCTTTGGGGATTCCCGGACGCCTGGGTCCCTTTCTGGGGGTCTCCTGGCCACCTGGGTCCCTCTGTGGGTCTCCCGGACGCCTGGGTCCCTTTCTGGGGGGCTCCTGAACACCTGGGGGTTCCCGGACTCCTGGGTCCACCTCTGGGGGGTTCCCGGACTCCTGGGTCCATCTCTGGGGGTCTCCCCGGCCGCCTGGGTCCCTTTGCGGGTGTCCCGGACGCCTGGGTCCCTTTCTGGGGGCTCCTGAACACCTGGGGGTTCCCGGACTCCTGGTCCGTCTCTGGGGGGTTCCCGGACTCCTGGGTCCATCTCTGGGGGTCTCCCGGCCGCCTGGGTCCCTGTGGGGGGTGTCCCGGACGCCTGGGTCCCCCCGCGATGACCCCGTCCCGCGGTCAGGTGACCAGCACGGGAACGTGGTGCACCTGCACGAGCGCGACTGCTCCATCCAGCGCCGGCACCAGAAGGTGGTGGAGATCGCCCCGGCCGCGCGGCTGCCGCCCGAGCTGCGCGCACGCCTGGCCCGCGACGCCGTGCGCCTGGCGCGGCAGGTACCGCACCCGCAGCCGCGGCGGGACCCGGGAGGGCGGGGGGACCCAGGAGTGCGGGGGGGGACCCAGGAGTGCGTGGCGGTGGGGGGGGGACCCAGGAGGCGGGGGGACCCAGGAGTGCGGGGGGGGACCCAGGAGGGCGGGGAGGACACAGGAGTTCAGGGATGGGGGCTGGATCCATCAGCTGGGGGACCCAGGAGTTCGGGGGGGGGGCCCAGGAGTGCGGGGGGGGGGACCCAGGAGTGCGGGGGGGGGACCCAGGAGTGCGGGGGGGGACCCAGGAGTGCGGGGAGGGGACGCAGGAGTTCGGGGGGGGGGACCCAGGAGTTCGGGGGGGGGACCCAGGAGTTCAGGGAGGAGACCCAGGAGTTCGGGGGGGGAACCCAGGAGTGCGGGGAGGACACAGGAGTTCAGGAATGGGGGCTGGATCCATCAGCTGGGGGACCCAGGAGGTGCGGGGGGAGACCCAGGAGTGCAGGGAGGGACCCAGGAGTTCAGGGGGGGGACCCAGGAGTTCGGGGGAGGACCCAGGAGTTCGGGGGAGGACCCAGAGTTCGGGGATGGGTGCTGGATCCATCAGCTGGGGGACCCAGGAGTTCGGGGGGGACCCAGGAGTTCAGGGATGGGGGCTGGATCCATCAGCTGGGGGACCCAGGGGCCATGGGGGGAGCCAGGTATTGGGTGGGGGAGACCCAGGAGTTCAGGGGTGGGACCCAGCGATCCAGGAGGACCCAGGCGTCCGGGGGGGACCCCGGCGTCCGGGCTGACGGTCGGGGGTGCCGCGGTGGCGCAGGTGGGGTACGAGAACGCGGGGACGGTGGAGTTCCTGGTGGACCAGAGCGGCGGTTACTACTTCATCGAGGTGAACTCGCGGGCTGCAGGTGGAGCACACGGTCACCGAGGAGATCACCGGTGAGCACCCGCACGCCTGGGTCCCTCCCGGACGCCTGGGTCCCTCCGGACGCCTGGGTCCCCTCTGGGGTGGGAGAGAGGTGACCCGGATGCCTTGGTCCCCCCCTGGGTGTCCCTGGGGTTAGGGGTTGCAGGATGGGTTTGAGGTCCTGGGGATGTGGGATGCTATGGTCTCCCGAATTGCCTGGGTCCCTCCCGAACTCCTGGTCCCCTCTTCGATGCCTGGGTCCCCCCCTGGACGCCTGGGTCCCCCCCAACTCCTGGCTCCCCCTGAACTCCCAGGTCCTCCTGACTCCTGGATCCCCCTGAACTGCTGTGTCCCCCGGATGCCTGGGTCCCTCCCGAACTCCTGGGTCCCTCCCGAACTCCTGGGTCCCTCCCCGAACTCCTGGTCCTCTCCCATACTCCTGGGTCCTTGGAGAGAAGTGGGATGATGAGGGATGCTCTGGTCCCCTGGGTCCCCCCCAGACTCCCGGGTCCCCCCGAACTCCCATGTCCCCCGAACTCCCATGTCCCCCCGGACGCCTGGGTCCCCCCGAACGCCTGGGTTCCCCAAACTCCCGGGTCCCCCCCAAACTCCCGGGTCCCCCCGGACGCCTGGGTCCCCCCGAACGCCTGGGTCCCGCAGGGTGGACCTGGTGCAGGCGCAGCTGCAGGTGGCCGCCGGCGCGGTCGCTGCCCGAGCTGGGGCTGAGCCAGGAGAGCATCGCGGTGAACGGCTTGCGCCATCCAGTGCCGCGTCACCCACCGAGGGACCCCGCGCGCCGGCTTCCAGCCCGACACCGGCCGCCATCGAGGTGACCCCGGACCCCCCCCCGTGGGACCCCCCGTGGGACACCCCCCATGGGACCCCCCCATGGACACCCCGAGTCCTGGGAACCCCCAAGGGACCCCCCCCATGGACCCCCCCTATGGACACCCCGAGCCCTGGGACCCCCCGAGGGACCCCCCCATGGGACCCCCCCATGGACACCCCGAGCCCTGGGAACCCCCGAGGGACCCCCCCATGGGACCCCCCTATGGACACCCCGAGCCCTGGGACCCCCCGAGGGACCCCCCCATGGGACTCCCCTATGGACACCCCGACCCTCCTGTGGGACCCCCCCCATGGACACCCCCGACCCTGGGAACCCCCAAGGGACCCCACCAAGGGACACCCCCATGGGACACCCCCCTGACCCCCCCAATGGACACCCCGACCGTTGGAACCCCCAAGGGACCCCCCCATGGACACCCCGACCCCTGGGACCCCCCGAGGGACCCTCCCATGGGACTCCCCTATGGACACCCTGACCTCCTGTGGGACCCCCCCATGGACACCCCGACCCCTGGGACCCCCCGAGGGACCCCCCCATGGGACTCCCCTATGGACACCCCAACCTCCTGTGGGACCCCCCCATGGACACCCCGACCCTGGGAACCCCCAAGGGACCCACCAAGGGACACCCCCATGGGACACCCCCCCTGACCCCCCCAATGGACACCCCGACCCTGGGACCCCCCGAGGGACCCCTCTCATGGGACACCCCCATGGACACCCCGACCCCTGGGAACCCCCCAAGGGAGCCCCCCATGGGACCCCCCCAATGGACACCCCTGGGAACCCCCAAGGGATCCCCCCATGGGATACCCCTATGGACACCCTGACCTCCTGTGGGACACCCCCATGGGACACCCCCATGGGACACCCCTATGGGACACCCCTATGGGACACCCCCCTGACCCCCCATGGACACCCCGACCCCTGGGAACCCCAAGGGACCCCCCCATGGGACTCCCCGACCCCTGGGACCCCCCGAGGGACCCCTCTCATGGGACACCCCCATGGACACCCCGACCCCTGGGAACCCCCAAGGGATCCCCCCATGGGATACCCCTATGGACACCCTGACCTCCTGTGGGACACCCCATGGGACACCCCTATGGGACACCCCCCTGACCCCCCCAATGGACACCCCTGACCCCTGGGAACCCCCAAGGGACCCCCCCATGGACACCCCGCCATGGGACAGCTCCCTGGCCCCCCATGGACACCCTGACCCCTGGGAAGCCCCAAGGGACCCCCCCATGGGACCCCCCAATGGGACACCCCCATGGACACCCTGACCCCCTGTGGGACCCCCCCCATGGACACCCTGCCATGGGACAGCTCCCTGCCCTCCCCATGGACACCCTGACCCCTGGGAAGCCCTGAGGGACCCCCCCATGGGACCCCCCACCATGGGACCTCCTCATTTGGGACACCCCCCCGACCCTCCCAGGGACCCCCGCCATGGGACCCTCTGCTATGGGACACCCCCTGTGCCCCCCCCATGGACAACCTGACCCCTGGGAACCCCTGAGGGACCCCCTGACCCTCCAGGGCCACCCTGACCCCCTGGGAGTCCCCAAGGGAGCCCTGACCCCCCAGGGACCCCCCCATGGGACACCCTGCTATGGGACACCCTTCTGCCCCCGCCATGGACACCCTGACCCCTGGGAATCCCCAGGGACCCCTGACCCCCCAGGGACCCCCCCTTGGTACCCCGCCGTGGTACCCCCCATGCGTCACCCCCCCCTGAACCCCCATGGGACCCCAACCCCTCGGAACCCCAGGGAACCCCCTCACCCCCCCATGGGACACCCCCCTGACCCCCACGGACACCTTGACACCCCATGGACCCCGCCATGGGACCCCCCATTCAGGGGTGCCCCTATAGGTCCGTGGCGCACCCATAGGACCGTGCGCAGGACCCGTAGGGGCCCCATAGGTGACGTATGTGCCCCATAGGTGACGTGTGTGCCCCACAGGTGTTCCGCAGCGGCGAGGGGATGGGATCCGGCTGGACGGCGCCTCCGCCTTCAGGGCGCCCTCATCTCCCCCCACTACGACTCGCTGCTGGTCAAGGTCGTGGCGCACGGCCCGACCAGGCCCACGGCGGCCGCCAAGATGCCCGGGGCGCTGGCCGAGTTCCGCATCCGGGGGGTCAAGGTCAGAGCGGGGTCAAGGTCAAGGTCAGGGTCCAGGGGGTGGGGGCTGGGAGGGATTGGGGGGAGGTTTGGGGCCACCAAGATGCGCTGGGCAATGGTAAGTGTCATATCCACAGGGTCAAGGTCAGAGTGGGGTCAAGGTCAAGGTGAGGGGCTGGGGGTGGTGGGGGCTGGGAGGGATTGGTGGGGGGTTTGGGGCCGCCAAGATGCGCCGGGCGCTGGCCGAGTTCCGCATCCGGGGGGTCAAGGTCAGAGTGGGGTCAAGGTCAAGGTCAGGGGCTGGGGGGGGTGTGGGGCTGAGGCAGATTGGGGGGGGTTGGGGCCACCAAGATGCGCCGGGCGCTGGCCGAGTTCCACATCCGGGGGGTCAAGGTCAGAGCAGGGTCAAGGTCAGGGGCTGGGGGGGTGGGGGCTGGGAGGGATTGGGGGGTTTTTGGGGGAGTTTGGGGCCACCAAGATGCGCTGGGCAATGGTAAGGGTCATATCCACAGGGTCAAGGTCAGAGTGGGGTCAAGGTCAAGGTCAGGGCCTGGGGGGAATGTGAGGGACTGGGGGGATTTGGGGGGAAATCGGAGGGTTTGAGGCCACCAAGATGCATTGAGTGCTGTTGAGTTCTGCATCCACGGGGTCAAGGTCAGGCCAGGGGTCAAGGTCAGGCCAGGGGTCAAGGTCAAGGTCAGGGGCTGGGGGATTATGGGGATCGGGGGGGTACAGGGGGTTGGGGCCACCAAGATGCTCCGGGCAAGGGTGAGTTTCGCATCCACGGGGTCAAGGTCAGACCGAGGGGTCAAGGTCACGGGTGGGGTCAAGGTCAGGGGGTGGGGACTGGGGGGCTGGGCAGTTCCTTGCATGACACACGAGGGGTTTTGGGGGGGCTGTATTTTGGGGTCTCGATGTTCTGGGGGGTGATGCCCCCCCCCCCTGGTTTCTCCCCATTGACCCCCCCTGTGTGTCCCCCCAGACGAACATCCCGTTCCTGCAGAACGTCCTGGCGCACCCCCAGTTCCTGGGGGGGGGCCGTGGACACCCAGTTCATCGACGAGAACCCCGAACTTTTCCACCTCAGCCCCGGCCAGAATCGGGCCCAGAAGCTGCTGCATTATCTGGGTATGGGGGGGTGTGTCATTGGGGGGGCCTGGGGGTCATTGGGGGGGCCTGGGGGGTCTTTTGGGGTGTCCTTTGGTCACGGGGGGGCCTGTGGGGTCTTTCGGGGGGTCCTACGGGTCATTGGGGAGCCTGGGGGGGTCATTGGGGAGGACTGGGGGGTCACTGGGGGGGTCTAATGGGTCTTTGGGGGGTTCTAAGGGGTCCTGGGGGACACTGGGGGGGTCTAATGTGTCTTCAGGGGGTTCTGATGGGTCCTGGGGGTCACTGGGGGGGGCTAATGGGTTTTTGAGGGGATTTTGGGGGGTCCTGGAGTTCTAAGGGGTCCCTGGGGGGTCATTGAGGGTCCTGGGGGTCATTGGGGGGATCTTGGGGGGGTCATTGGGGGATTTGAGGGGTCTTGGGAGGGAACGGGGGGGTCCTGGGGGGTTCTAATGGGCCTTTGGGAGGGATCTTGGGGGGGTCTGGGGGCTCTAAGAGGTGTTTGGGGGGGGTCTGGGGGGGACACTGGGGTCCATGGGGGGGTCTGTGGGTTTTTGGGGTGTCCCACCCCCCCCAATAATGTCCCCCCGCAGGTCACGTGATGGTGAACGGCCCCAGCACCCCCCTGCCGTCAAGGCCAAGGCTGCGCTGGTGGAGCCCACCCCCCCCCCCGGTGCCCATGGGTGAGTCCCCCGGACGCCTGGGTCCCTCCCTGGGCTATGGGATGGGGTGGGAGGGGGTCCCCAACTCCAAGGTGGGGTCTGGATCTTGGAGGGGGAAGGGGGGGCGGTCTTTAGAGGTCACGTGACCTCCTGTGTCCTTTGGGGGGCTTCTGGGTATCATGTGACCCCCGTCCCTCCCCGGACGCCTGGGTCCCTCCCTGTGTTTAGAGGATGGGGCAGCATCCTGGGGTCTGGGGGCATCCCCAAATCCAAGGGGGGGGGCTCACAGACCTTGTGGGGGGTCAGGGGGCTCCAAAGGTGTCACATGTGCTTGGCGTGTGCGTGACGCACCTTGGCATGTATGCGGCGTGTTCCCCGCGTGTGCTGACCCCGTGTCCCACCCCAGCCCCCCCCGGCATGGGGGCTGCACTGGGACGGCCCCGGGGGGTTCCCATGTTCTTGGCGTGTTCTTGGCGTGTTCTTGGCATGACCCCATGTTGTTTCCAGTGCCCCCCCCCCCAGGGCTGCGGGCCGTGCTGCAGCGGGGGGTTCCCATGTTCTTGACATGTTCTTGGTGTGTTCTTGGCGTGTTCCATGACCCCATGCTGTTCCAGGGGACCCCCCAACGGGGCTGCGGCCGTGCTGCAGGGGGGGGTTCCCATGTTTCTTGGCGTGTTCTTGGCGTGTTCCATGACCCCATGCTGTTCCAGGGGACCCCCCGGGCCGTGCTGCAGTGGGGGGGTTCCCATGTTCCTGGCGTGTTCTTGGCGTGTTTCCATGAGCCGGTTCTCGTTGCAGGGGACCCCCCCCTGCGGGTCTGTGGGCCGTGCTGCAGCGGGGGGGTTCCCTGTTCTTGGCGTGTTCTTGGCGTGTTCTTGGCGTGTTCCATGAGCCCATGTTGTTCCAGGGGACCCCTGGGCCGTGCTGCAGCGGGGGGGTTCCCATGTTCTTGACATGTTCTTGGCGTGTTCTTGGCATGGTACATGACCCCCATGTTCCAGGGGGCCCCCCCGCGGGGCTGCGGGCCGTGCTGCAGCGGGGGGGTTCCCATGTTCTTGGTGTGTTCTTGGCGTGTTCCATGAGCCCATGCTGTTCCAGGGGACCCCCGGGCCGTGCTGCAGTGGGGGGTTCCCGTGTTCTTGACATGTTCTTGGCGTGTTCTTGGCGTGTTCCGTGAGCCCGGTTCTCGTTGCAGGTGCCCCCCCCGTGGGCTGCGGGCCGTGCTGCAGCGGGGGGGGTTCCCATGTTCTTGGCATGTTCTTGGCGTGTTCTTGGCGTGTTCCATGACCCATGCTGTTCCAGGGGACCCCCCGGGCCGTGCTGCAGGGGGGGGGTTCCGTGTTCCTGGCGTGTTCCTGCGTGTCCTGGCGTGTTCCATGAGCCTGGTTCTCGTTGCAGGGGACCCCCCCACGGGGCTGCGGGCCGTGCTGCAGCGGGGGGGTTCCCATGTTCTTGGCGTGTTCTTGGCGTGTTCTTGGCGTGTTCCATGACCCATGCTGTTCCAGGGGACCCCCTGGGCCGTGCTGCAGCGGGGGGTTCCCATGTTCTTGGCGTGTTCTTGTGTGTTCTTGGCGTGTTCCATGACCCCATGTTGTTCCAGGGGACCCCCTGGCTGTGCTGCAGCGGGGGGGTTCCATGTTCTTGACATGTTCTTGGCGTGTTCTTGGCATGTTCCATGACCCCATGTTCCAGGTGCCCCCCCCCGCGGGGCTGCGGGCCGTGCTGCAGCGGGGGGTTCCCATGTTCTTGGTGTGTTCTTGGCGTGTTCCATGAGCCCATGCTGTTCCAGGGGACCCCCCGGGCCGTGCTGCAGTGGGGGGGTTCCCGTGTTCTTGACATGTTCTTGGCGTGTTCTTGGCGTGTTCCGTGAGCCCGGTTCTCGTTGCAGGTGCCCCCCCGTGGGGCTGCGGGCCGTGCTGCAGCGGGGGGGTTCCCATGTTCTTCGGCATGTTCTTGGCGTGTTCTTGGCGTGTTCCATGACCCCATGCTGTTCCAGGGGACCCCCGGGCCGTGCTGCAGGGGGGGGGTTCCCGTGTCCTGGCGTGTTCCTGGCGTGTTCCTGGCGTGTTCCATGAGCCTGGTTCTCGTTGCAGGGGACCCCCCACGGGGCTGCGGGCCGTGCTGCAGCGGGGGGTTCCCATGTTCTTGGCGTGTTCTTGGCGTGTTCTTGGCGTGTTCCATGACCCCATGCTGTTCCAGGGGACCCCCTGGGCCGTGCTGCAGCGGGGGGTTCCCATGTTCTTGGCGTGTTCTTGGTGTGTTCTTGGCGTGTTCCATGACCCCATGTTGTTCCAGGGGACCCCCTGGGCCGTGCTGCAGCGGGGGGTTCCCATGTTCTTGACATGTTCTTGGCGTGTTCTTGGCATGTTCCATGACCCCATGTTCCAGGTGCCCCCCCCCCGCGGGGCTGCGGGCCGTGCTGCAGCGGGGGGGTTCCCATGTTCTTGGTGTGTTCTTGGCGTGTTCATGAGCCCATGCTGTTCCAGGGGACCCCCCGGGCCGTGCTGCAGTGGGGGGTTCCCGTGTTCTTGACATGTTCTTGGCGTGTTCTTGGCGTGTTCCGTGAGCCCGGTTCTCGTTGCAGGTGCCCCCCCCGTGGGGCTGCGGGCCGTGCTGCAGCGGGGGGGTTCCCATGTTCTTGGCATGTTCTTGGCGTGTTCTTGGCGTGTTCCATGACCCCATGCTGTTCCAGGGGACCCCCCGGGCCGTGCTGCAGTGGGGGGTTCCCGTGTTCCTGGCGTGTTCCTGGCGTGTTCCTGGCGTGTTCCATGAGCCCGGTTCTTGTTGCAGGTGCCCCCCCCCGCGGGGCTGCGGGCCGTGCTGCAGCGGGGGGGTTCCCATGTTCTTGGCGTGTTCTTGGTGTGTTCTTGGCGTGTTCCATGACCCCATGCTGTTCCAGGGGACCCCCTGGGCCGTGCTGCAGTGGGGGGGTTCCCTTGTTATTCCCATGTTCCTGGCGTGTTCCATGACCCCATGCTGTTCCAGGGGACCCCTGGGCCGTGCTGCAGTGGGGGGGTTCCCGTGTTCTTGACATGTTCTTGGCGTGTTCCTGGCGTGTTCCGTGAGCCCGGTTCTCGTTGCAGGTGCCCCCCCCGCGGGGCTGCGGGCCGTGCTGCAGCGGGACGGCCCGGGGGGGTTCGCGCGGGCGCTGCGGGGGCACCGGGGGCTCCTCCTGACCGACACCACGTTCCGCGACGCCCACCAGTCGCTCTTGGCCACGCGCGTCCGCACCCGCGACCTGGCCCGGGTGGCGCCGTTCGCCGCCCACGCGCTCAGCGGCCTCTGCAGCATGGAGACCTGGGGGGGTCCGTGAGTGGGGGGGCTGGGGGGGGCACATTGGGCATGGAGACCTGGGGGGGTCTGTGAGTGGGGGGGCTGGGGGGGCACATTGGGCATGGAGACCTGGGGGGTCCGTGAGTGGGGGGGCTGGGGGGGCACATTGGGCATGGAGACCTGGGGGGTCTGTGAGTGGGGGGGCTGGGGGGCACATTGGGCATGGAGACCTGGGGGGGTCCGTGAGTGGGGGGGCTGGGGGGGCACATTGGGCATGGAGACCTGGGGGGGTCTGTGAATGGGGGGGCTGGGGGGGGCAGTGGGGCTGGAGACATGGGGGGGTCAGTGAATGGGGGCGCTGGGGGGGCACACTGGGCATGGAGATGTGGGGCGGTCAGTGGGGCTGGGGGACTGGGGGGGGCAGTGGGGTGGGGGGGTCAGTGGGGTGGGGGGGTCAGGGAGGGTCTGTGACACTGAGTGGCCTCTAAGGGTGGGGCCTGGAGGGGGTGAGCTTCTAAGGGTGGGGCTGGAGGGGGTGGAGCTTCTAAGGGTGGGGCCTGGAGGGCGGAGCTTCGAGGGGTGGGGCTGGAGGGGGCGGAGCTTTCGAGGGGTGGGGCCTGGAGAGAGGCGGTGCGTTGAGGGGTGGAGCCAGGAGGGGGTGGAGCTTCTAAGGGTGGGACTGGAGGGGGTGGAGCTTCAAGGGGTGGGGCTGGAAGGGGTGGAGCTTCTAAGGGCGTGGCCTGGAGGTGGGGCTTGCATGGGGAGCACTGGGGCTGGGCAGAGAGGCTTGTGCAAAGGGGTGGGGCTTAATGAGTGGGTGTGGCTTGAAGAGGGCGGGGCTCCACGTGGGCGGGGCTTCCCGCTGACCCCGCCCCGTGTCCGCAGGCGCCACGTTCGACGTGTCCATGCGGTTCCTGCACGAGTGTCCGTGGAGCGGCTGCGGGAGCTGCGGCGCCTGGTGCCCAACATCCCCTTCCAGATGCTGCTGCGGGGGGGCGAACGCCGTGGGGTACACCAACTACCCCGACAACGTCATCCACCGGTGGGACAGGGGACATGGGGGCATGGGGGGACATGGGGGCATGGGGGGACACGGGGGCATGGGGGGACATGGGGGGACATGGGGACATGGGGGGACATGGGGATACATGGGGGACATGTGGGCATAGGGACATATGGGGACATGGGGGTGAGGGGCCAATGCTGTGGGGTACACCAACTACCCAACAACGTCATCCACCGGTGGGACAGGGGACATGGGGGGACATGGGGGGACATGGGGACATGGGGAGACATGGGACATGGGGGTGAGGGGCGAACGCCGTGGGGTACACCAACTACCCCGACAACGTCATCCACCGGTGGGACAGGGGACATGGGGGGACATGGGGGCATGGGGGGACATGGGGATACATGGGGGACATGTGGGCATAGGGACATGGGGGGACATGGGAGACATGGGGACATGGGGGTGAGGGGCCAACGCTGTGAGGTACACCAACTACCCCGACAACGTCATCCACCGGTGGGACAGGGGACATGGGGACATGGGGGGACATGGGGACATGGGGACAATGGGGGGACATGGGGACACGGGGGGACATGGGACATGGGGGGACATGGGGACATGGGGGGACATGGGGGGACATGGGGACATGGGGGGACATGGGGAGACATGGGGACATGGGGGGACATGGGGACAATGGGGAACATGGGGAAAATGGGGAACATGGGGACATGGGGGGACATGGGGAAAATGGGGAACATGGGGACATGGGGACACGGGGGGACATGGGGGGACATGGGGACATGGGGACAATGGGGAACATGGGGACATGGGGACACGGGGGGACACGGGGGGACATGGGGGGACATGGGGGGTGAGGGGCCAATGTTGTGGGGTAGACGAACTACCCCAGCAATGTCATCCACCGGTGGGGACACCTGGGGACATGGGACGTGGAGACACTGGGGACACCTGGGGACATGGGGGATGTGGAGGAATGGGGGGCTCTTTGAGGATGGACACTGGGGGGATGTGGGGGGGCACTGTGACCCCTGATGTCCCCAATACTGTCCCCGTGTCCCAGGTTCTGCGAGGTGGCCGTGGCCAATGGGCTGGACACTGGGGGTCCCATGGGGTGTCCCCGTGTCCCCAATGTCCCCAATGTCCCCATGTCCCCAGGTTCTGTGGCCAATGGGCTGGACACTGGGGGTCACATGGGGTGTCCCCGTGTCCCCAATGTCCCCAATGTCCCCAATGTCCCCAATGTCCCCAATGTCCCCAGGTTCTGTGAGGTGGCCGTGGCCAATGGCATGGACACTGGGGGTCCCAAGGGGTGTCCCCGTGGCCCCAATGTCCCCAATGTCCCCAATGTCCCCAATGTCCCCAGGTTCTGCGAGGTGGCCGTGGCCAATGGCATGGACACTGGGGGTCCCATGGGGTGTCCCCATGTCCCCAATGTCCCCAATGTCCCCATGTCCCCAGGTTCTGTGGCCAATGGGCTGGACGCTGGGGGTCCCATGGGGTGTCCCCGTGTCCCCAATGTCCCCAATGTCCCCAATGTCCCCAATGTCCCCAGGTTCTGCGAGGTGGCCGTGGCCAATGGGCTGGACACTGGGGGTCCCATGGGGTGTCCCCATGTCCCCAATGTCCCCGTGTCCCCAATGTCCCTGTGTCCCCAGGTTCTGCGAGGTGGCCGTGGCCAATGGCATGGACACTGGGGGTCCCATGGGGTGTCCCCAATGTCCCCAATGTCCCCAATGTCCCTGTGTCCCCAGGTTCTGCGAGGTGGCCGTGGCCAATGGCATGGACACTGGGGGTCCCATGGGGTGTCCCCAATGTCCCCAATGTCCCCAATGTCCCTGTGTCCCCAGGTTCTGCGAGGTGGCCGTGGCCAATGGCATGGACACTGGGGGTCCCATGGGGTGTCCCCATGTCCCCAATGTCCCCAATGTCCCCAATGTCCCCAGGTTCTGCGAGGTGGCCGTGGCCAATGGCATGGACACTGGGGGTCCCATGGGGTGTCCCCATGTCCCCGTGTCCCCATGTCCCCAATGTCCCCGTGTCCCCAGGTTCTGCGAGGTGGCCGTGGCCAATGGCATGGACACTGGGGGTCCCATGGGGTGTCCCCAATGTCCCCAATGTCCCCAATGTCCCAGGTTCTGCGAGGTGGCCGTGGCCAATGGCATGGACACTGGGGGTCCCATGGGGTGTCCCCAATGTCCCCAATGTCCCCAATATCCCAATGTCCCCATGTCCCCAGGTTCTGCGAGGTGGCCGTGGCCAATGGGCTGGACATTGGGGGTCCCATGGGGTGTCCCCAATGTCCCCAATGTCCCCAATGTCCCCAATGTCCCCAATGTCCCCGTGTCCCCAGGTTCTGCGAGGTGGCCGTGGCCAATGGGCTGGACACTGGGGGTCCCATGGGGTGTCCCCATGTCCCCAATATCCCCAATGTCCCCATGTCCCCACATTCTGTGGCCAATGGGCTGGACACTGGGGGTCCCATGGGGTGTCCCCATGTCCCCAATGTCCCCAATGTCCCCAGGTTCTGCGAGGTGGCCGTGGCCAATGGCATGGACACTGGGGGTCCCATGGGGTGTCCCCATGTCCCAATGTCCCCGTGTCCCCAGGTTCTGCGAGGTGGCCGTGGCCAATGGCATGGACACTGGGGGTCCCATGGGGTGTCCCCATGTCCCCAATGTCCCCAATGTCCCCAATGTCCCCAATGTCCCCAATGTCCCCAATGTCCCCGTGTCCCCAGGTTCTGCGAGGTGGCCGTGGCCAATGGCATGGACATCTTCCGGGTGTTCGACGCCTCAACTTCGTGCCCAACCTGGTGCTGGGGTGGAGGCGGCGGGGGCGGCGGGGGGTGGTGGAGGCCGCTCTGTCCTACACGGGGGACGTGGCCGACCCACCCGCACCAAGTACGACCTGGGCTACTACCTGGGGGTGGCCCGCGAGCTGGTGGCCGCGGGGACGCACGTGCTCTGCATCAAGGTGAGGGCTGGGGGGGGGCTGGGGGGTTGGGGGGTTGGGGGGGGTGTTTTGGGGGGGTTATGGGGGGGGTATGGGGAGGGTTATGGGGGGCCTAGGGGGGGTTATGGGGGCCTTTGGGGGGCCTGGGGGAGGGTTATGGGGGGGTTGGGGGGTTTGGAGGGTCCTCGGGGGGTTATGGGGGGGCTTGGGGGGTCCTGGAGGGGGTTATGGGGGGGGTTATGGGGGCGTTTGGGGGGGTATGGGGGGGGTTGGGGGGTTTGAAGGGTCCTCGGGGGGGTTATGGGGTCCTGGGGGGGTCCTGGGGGGGTTATGGGGGGGTTATGGGGTGTTCAGGGGGCCTAGGGGGGGTTATGGGGTGTTTGGGGGGTCCTGGGGGGGTTATGGGGGGGTTGGGGGGTTTGAAGGGTCCTCGGGGGGTTATGGGGGTCCTGGGGGGGGTCCTGGGGGGGTTATGGGCGGGTTTGGGGGTCCTGGGGGGGGTTATGGGACGATTTGGGGGGGCCTGGGGGGATGGGAAGAGGTTTTGGTGGGGACTTGGGGAGACCTCCCCCCCATGACTCCTGTGACCCTCATGACCCCCCATGACCCTTGTGACCCCTGTGACCCCATGACCCCCATGATCTCCATGACCCCCTGTGCCCCTTGTGATCCCCATGACCCTTGTGACCCCATGACCCCTGTGCCCTCCTGTAACCCTTGTGACCCCCATTACCCCATGACCCCTATGACCCCCATGACCTCCACGACCCCCCATGACCCCCTTGTCCCCTGTGCCCCCACCCCCATGATCCCTGTGATCCCCGTGACCCCCATGACCCCTGTGACCCGATGACCCCCATGACCCCGTGCCCCTGACCCCCATGCCCCTTGTGATCCCTGACCCCGCGACCCCCATGACCCCTGTGCCCCTGACCCCCATGACCCCTGTGACCCCATGAGCCCCATGACCCCCCGTGACCTCTGTGACCTCCTGACCCCCATGCCCCTTGTGATCCATGAGCCCCGTGACCCCCCATGATCCCCGTGACCCCTGTGACCCCATGACCCTGTGCCCCTGACCCCCATGCCCCTTTGTGATCCATGACCCCGCGACCCCCATGACCCCTGTGACCCCATGACCCACATGACCCCTGTGACCCCTGTGCCCCTGACCTCCATGACCCCCGTGACCCCTGTGACCCCATGACCCCTGTGCCCCTGACCCCCATGCCCCTTGTGATCCCATGACCCCACGACCCCCCATGACACCATGACCCCTGTGCCCCGACCCCCATGCCCCTTGTGACCCCATGACCACGTGACCCCCATGCCCCTCTGACCCCATGACCCCCCCGACCCCCATGACTCCTGTGACCCCATGACCCCCATGACCCCTGTGCCCCTGACCCCCATGACCCTTGTGATCCATAACCCCGCGACCCCCCATGACCCCTGTACCCTGACCCCCATGCCCCTTGTGACCTCATGACCCCGTGCCCCCCTGACCCCCATGACCCCCCCGACCCCCCACGACCCCTGTGCCCCTGACCCTCATGACCCCTTGTGACCCCGTGACCCCCCCATGACCCCGTGACCCCTTCCCCCCCAGGACATGGCGGGGCTGCTGACGCCGGCGGCCGCGCGGCTGCTGGTGGGGACGCTGCGCGACACGTTCCCCGACGTCCCCATCCACGTGCACACGCACGACACGGCCGGCGCCGCCGTGGCCTCCATGCTGGCGGCCGCCGACGCCGGCGCCGACGTGGTGGACGTGGCCGTGGACGCCATGGCCGGCATGACCTCCCAGCCCAGCATGGGCGCCATGGTGGCCTGCACCCGCGGGACCCCCCTGGACACCGGTACGGACCCAGGGGGGGCGGTGCAGGGGGGCGTGGGTGGAGCTGTGCGGGTTCCGGAGGGGGGGACATGGTTCTGGAGGTTCCCATGGTTGGGTTCCCATGGTTGGGTTGTCCATCAGTTGGGTTCCCATGGTTGGTTTCTCCATGGTTGGTTTCTCCATGGTTGGTTTCTCCATGGTTGGGTTCCCATGGTTGGTTTCTCCATGGTTGGGTTCCCATGGTTGGGTTGGTCCATCAGTTGGGTTCCCATGGTTGGTTTCTCCATGGTTGGGTTCCCATGGTTGGGTTCCCATGGTCAGGTTCTGCATGGTCAGGTTCTCCATGGCTGGTTCTCCATGGTTGGGTTCCCCATGGTTGGGTTCCCCATCAGTTGGGTTCCCATGGTTGGGTTCCCATGGTTGGTTTCTCCATGGTTGGTTTCTCCATGGTTGGGTTCCCATGGTTGGTTTCTCCATGGTTGGGTTGTCCATCAGTTGGGTTCCCCATGGTTGGGTTCCCCATGGTTGGGTTGTCCATCAGCTGGTTCCCGTGGTTGGGTTCCCATGGTTGGGTTGTCCATCAGTTGGGTTCCCCATGGTTGGGTTCCCATGGTTGGGTTGTCCATCAGTTGGGTTCCCATGTTGGTTTCTCCATGGTTGGGTTGTCCATCAGTTGGGTTCCCATGGTTGGTTTCTCCATGGTTGGGTTCCCATGGTTGGGTTCCCATGGTCAGGTTCTGCATGGTCAGGTTCTCCATGGCTGGTTCTCCATGGTTGGTTCCCCATGGTTGGGTTCCCATGCTTGGGTTGTCCATCAGTTGGGTTCGCCAAGGTTGCGGAGGTTCTTATGGAGGGGGGGACTTGGTTCTGGAGGTGCCCCATGGTCATAGATGTAGTTATGGGGGTTCTGGAGGGGGAACATGGTTTTGGAGGTGCCACCCTGGGCATGGGATGGTCATGGAGGTGGTTCTGGAGGTGCCACCATGGTCATAGATGTAGTTTATGGGGGTTTTGGAGGGGGGATGTGGTTCTGGAGGTGCCACCATGATCACGGAGGTGGTTCTGGAGGTTCCACCATGATCATGGAGATGGTTCTGGAGGTGCCACCATGGTCATAGATGTAGTTATGGGGGTTTTGGAGGGGGGGATGTGGTTCTGGAGGTGCCCCCATGATCATGGAGCTGGTTCTGGAGGTGCCACCAAGGTCGTGGAGGTTCTTATGGAGGTGGGGATGTGGTTCTGGAGGTGCCCCCATGATCACGGGGATGGTTCTAGAGACGCCCCCAAGGTCGTGGAGGTTCTTACGGAGGTGGGGACGTGCTTGTGGGGGCTGACGCGTTCCCCCCGCAGGGATCTCCCTGGAGAAGGTGTTTGAGTACAGCGAGTACTGGGAGGCCACGCGGGGTCTCTACGCCGCCTTCGACTGCACGGCCACCATGAAGTCGGCAACGCCGACGTCTACGAGAACGAGATCCCGGGGGGCCAGTACACCAACCTGCACTTCCAGGCCCACGCCATGGGGCTGGGCCACAAGTTCAAGGAGGTCAAGAAGGCCTACGCCGAGGCCAACAAGCTGCTGGGGGACCTCATCAAGGTGCGGTCCTCAATGAGTTGGGTTCCCCATGGCTGGGTTGTCCATCAGTTGGGTTCCCCATGGTGGGTTCCCCATGGTGGGTTCCCCATGGTGGGTTCCCCATGGTTGGGTTCCCATGGTTGGGTTCCCCATGGTCAGGTTCTCCATGGCTGGTTCTCCATGGCTGGTTTCCCCATGGTTGGGTTCTCCATCGTTGGGTTCCCCATGGTTGGGTTGTCCATCAGTTGGGTTCCCCATGGTTAGATTCCCCATGCTTGGGTTGTCCATCAGTTGGGTTTCCCATGGTTGGGTTCCCCATGGTTGGGTTGTCCATCAGTTGGGTTCCCCATGGTTGGGTTGTCCATCGGTTGGGTTCTCCATCGTTGGGTTCCCCATGGTTGGGTTCTCCATCAGTTGGGTTCCCCATGGTTGGGTTGTCCATCAGTTGGGTTCCCATGGTTGGTTTCTCCATGGTTGGGTTCCCATGGTTGGGTTCCCCATGGCAGGTTTCTCCATGGTTGGGTTCCCCATGGTCAGGTTCTCCATAGTTGCTTCTCCATGGTTGGGTTGTCCATCAGTTGGTTTCTCCATGGTCAGGTTCTCCATGGTTGGCTTCTCCATGGTTGGGTTCTCCATAGCTGGGTTCCCCATGGTCGGGTTGTCCATGGTTGGGTTGTCCATCAATTGGGTTCCCATGGTCAGTTTCTCCATGGTTGGTTCCCATGGTTGGTTTCTCCATAGCTGGGTTCCCCATGGTCAGGTTTCCCATGTTTGGGTTGTCCATGGTTGGGTTCCCATGGTCGGGTTCCCCATGGTTGGGTGACCTCAGCGCTGACCCCCATCCTGTCATGTCCCCATGGATTGATGTCCCCATGGATTGATGTCCCCATGGAGTGACGTCCCCATGGATTGACGTCCCCATGGATTGATGTCCCCATGGAGTGACGTCCCCGTGCTGACGTCCCCATGGCGATGTCCCCATGGCGATGTCCCCACGCTGACGCCCCCATGGCGATGTCCCCGCCCCCAGGTGACGCCGTCGTCCAAGGTGGTGGGGGACCTGGCGCAGTTCATGGTGCAGAACGGGCTCTCGCGCCAGGAGGTCGAGTCGCGGGCGGACGAACTTTCCTTCCCCCAGTCGGTGGTCGAGTTCCTGCAGGGCCACATCGGGACCCCCCCGGGGGCTTCCCGAGCCCTTCCGCTCCCGGGTCAGCACCGGGGGGCCTGGGAACACTGGGATGGACTGGGATGGACTGGGAGGGGACTGGGGGGCACTGGGAGGGACTGGGAGGGGACTGGGGGGACTGGAAGGATTGGGAGGAACTAGGAGGGACTGGGAGGGACTGGGGGGAACTGGGGTACACTGTGAGTGGACTGGGGGGGACTGGGATGGACTGGGACATACTGGGAGGGTCTGGGGGACTGGGAGGGAACTGGGAGAGACTGGGGGGCACTGGGAGGGACTGATTGCCATAGCAACACCCCACAATGCTCCAGTCCCTCTTGGGTAACCGTGGCACCCGCTCCCCATGGTAACCATGGTACCACTCCCCTTGGTAACCATGGCACCCACTCCTCATCATAACCATGGCATCCCACCCCATGGTAACCATGACATCCCACCCCATCATAACCATGACACCCGCTCCCTATGGTAACCATGGCACCCCTCCCCATGGTAACCATGGTACCAGTCCCCATGGTAACCATGGTACCAGTCCCCATGGTAACCATGGTACCAGTCCACATGGTAACCATGGCATCCCTCCCATGGTAACCATGGTACCAGTCCACATGGTAACCATGGCATCCCTCCCCATGGTAACCATGGCATCCCTCCCCATGGTAACCATGGTACCAGTCCACATGGTAACCATGGCATCCCTCCCCATGGTAACCATGGTACCCGCTCCCTATGGTAACCATGGTACCCTCTCCCCATGGTAACCATGGCATCCCTCCCCATGGTAACCATGGCAACCCCCGCAGGTTCTCAAGGACCTCCCCCGCGTTGAGGGCCGTCCCGGGGCCTCCCTCCCCCGCTGGACTTCGAGGCGCTGGGGCGGGAGCTGGGGGAGGGGCAGGGGGGGGAGGGGGCGCCCCCGCCCCCCGAGGAGCTGCTGTCGGCCGCCCTGTACCCCAAAGTGTTCCGCGAGTTCCGGCAGTTCCGCGACACCTTCGGCCCCGTCAGCGTCCTGGGCACCCGGCTCTTCCTCGAGGGCCCCGCCATCGCCGAGGAGTTCGAGGTGGGGGGCGGGGGGGGGCAGCGGGGGGGGGGATGGGGTGACAATGGGGGGGTGGGGGGATGGGGACAGTGGTGGAATGGGGGGGATGGGGACAGTGAGGGGACAGGGGGAATGGGGGGATGGGAATGGGGGGTTGGGGGATGAGGAAGGGGGGGGATGGGAGATGGGGGATGGGGGGTTGGGGGGAGTGGGGGGATGAGGGAATGGCGGCAATGGGGGGACAATAAGGGGGATGGGGAGAATGAGGGATGGGAATGGGGGGAGTGGGGGGATGGGGGGGGATGGGGGAACTGGGTGGGGAGTGGGGGACACTGGGAGGGGGATTGTGCCACACCCTGACCTGCCCCTCCCCCACCCAACCACACCCAACCACACCCAACCACACCCAACCACACCCAACCACACCCAACCACACCCTCCCCACCCAACCACACCCAACCACACCCTCCCCCACTCAACCACACCCTCCCCCACTCAACCACACCCTGCCACACCCTGCCACACCCTGCCACACCCTCCCCCACTCAACCACACCCTCCCCCACTCAACCACACCCAACCACACCCTCCCCCACCCAACCACACCCTTCCCCACTCAACCCACACCCTGCCACACCCAACCACACCCTGCACACCCTGCCACACCCAACCACACCCAACCACACCCTCCCTCCAACGCCCCTCCCCCCTCTCGCCCCTCCCACCTCACACCCCTCCCCGTCACACCCCTTCCCCTCACACCCCTCCCCCTCCCCCTCACACCCTCTCGCCCCTCCCCCTCACACCCCACCCTCACCCCCCTCCCCCTCCCGCCCCTCCCCCCGCAGGTGGAGCTGGAGCGGGGCAAGACGCTGCACATCAAGGCGCTGGCGCTGGGGGATCTGAACAGCGCGGGGCAGCGCGAGGTTTTCTTCGAGCTCAACGGGCAGCTGCGCTCCATCCTGGTCCGGGACACCCAGGCCATCAAGGTGGGGGAGGGGACATGGGGGGATGGGATGGGGGAGGGGACACGGGGGGATGGGGGGGGATGGGCTCCATCCTGGTCCGGGACACCCAGGCATCAAGGTGGGGGAGGGGACACGGGGGATGGGGGGGACACGGGGGATGGGTGGGGATGGGCTCCATCCTGGTCCGGGACACCCAGGCCATCAAGGTGGGGGAGGGGACACGGGGGCATGGGGTGACACGGGGGGATGGGGTGGGATGGGCTCCATCCTGGTCCGGGACACCCAGGCCATCAAGGTGGGGGAGGGGACACAGGGGGGGTCCCAGGTACCATGGGGTTCCCTGTGAGAAATGGGAGGGGTCCCAAGGCCATGGGGGGGGTTCTAAGGGACTTGGGGGGTTCCAAGCCCAGGGGGGGTTCCTAAGGGACTTGGGGGGCTCTAGAATATATGGGGGGTCCCAAGGCCATGGGGGGCTCCTAAGGGACTTGGGGGGCTCTAGAATATATGGGGGGGTCCTAAGGCCATGGGGGGTTCCTAAGGGACTTGGGGGGGCCCCAAGGCCATGGGGGGGCTTGAGGGCCACAGGGGGTTCCTAAGTGACCCGTGGGGCTCTGTGGGGTCACCACGTGTTCTTGCTGCCCCCCCCATTGACTGCCCCCCATTTCCTTTCCCCCCCCCAGGAGATGCACGTGCACCCCAAGGCGCAGCGGGGGGTGAAGGGGCAGGTGGGGGCGCCCATGCCGGGGGAGGTGGTGGAGCTGCGGGTGGGGGAGGGGGAGCGGGTGGCCAAGGGGGCGGCGCTGTGCGTGCTGAGCGCCATGAAGATGGAGACGGTGGTGACGGCGCCCGTGGGGGGGACGGTGACGCGGCTGCACGTGCGCCCGGGGATGAGCCTGGAGGGCGACGACCTCATCGCCGAGATCGAGTAGAGACGACCCCCCCCGCCCCAAAATACCCCCCTCCACCCAAAAATAACCCACCCCCCCCCCAAACGCACCCAAACGGCGCCTTCGCCAAACGGCGCGTGGGCCCTTTAAGAGAGAGAAAGAGGGAGGGTACGTCATGCTGGAGCGCCCCCTGCTGGGGGGAAACGGGGTACAGCCCCCCCCCCAAAATAACCCACCCCGCCCAAAAAATAATCCACCCCCACCCCCCAAAACCCATCCAAACGGCGCCTTCGCCAAACGGTGCGCGGGCCCTTTAAGAGAGAGGGAGGGAGGGCACGCCCGCTGGAGCGCCCCCTGCTGGGGGGAAAGGGGGTACACCCCCCCCCACAATAACCCGCCCCAAAATTCCACCCCTCAAAACCGCAGCCTCTGGCAAAAGGTACGTGGCCCCTTTAAGAGATGCCCCAGAGCACCCACTGCTGGGGCACGAGGGGGCGGCTCTTAATTGGGGAGGAGATGCCTTAATTGGGAAAGGGGGTACAGCCCCGACCCCTCCCCCCCCAAAATAATGCACCTACACCCCCCAACTAATCCGCCAAACTGGCACCTTTGCTAAAGGGTACGCTGGCCCTTTAAGAGAGACACCGCCCCCCCCACCCCGCGTAGTGCCCCCTGCTGTGGGGAAGAAGGTACAGCCCCCCCCCAATCATAACCCACCCCCCCCAAATAACCCACCCCCAAAATCCCCTGAAAACGCAGCCTCTGGAAAATGGTACGTGGCCCTTTAAGAGATGCCCTGCCCCCACTCCGCTGCAGCGCAGGGGGGGCGGCCCTTAATTGGGGGGAAACGCCTTAATTGGGGGTCAGCTCCTAATTGGGGCGGCTCAAGGCTTAATTGGGGTCACCCCTTAATTAGGGGTTGCTTCTTAATTGGGGGCATGACCCCTTAATTGGGGGCCATGGCTTAATTGGGGGGGCCCTGTTAATTAGAGGTCAACCCTTCATTGGGGGGGACTCGTTAGTTGAGGGTCGTTTCCTAATTAGTGCGGGGGTCACCCCTTTGAGGGGGCCACCCCTTAATTACAGGGTCACGTCTTAATTGGGGGTCACCCCTTTATGGGGCATCATGTCTTACTTGGGGTCACCCCTTAATTAGGGGGGTCACCCCTTAATTAGTTCTCATCTCATAATTGTAGGTCAC
Organism: Columba livia; assembly: GCF_036013475.1. Classification (NCBI taxonomy): domain Eukaryota; kingdom Metazoa; phylum Chordata; class Aves; order Columbiformes; family Columbidae; genus Columba; species Columba livia. The sequence continues at coordinate 36,874 of NW_027043762.1, forward strand.
CCCCTAATTAGGAGGGGGTCACCCCTTAATTAGGTCTCATCTCTTAGTTTTGGGGGGTCACCCCTTTTTTGGGGGGTTGGCCCCTTTAAGGGGAGGGGATTCTCGGGGGCCCCACCCCCCCAATTTTGGGGCCCCTCCCCCCGTCCCTGTCGTGCTGCCCTTAGGGGGGAATGGGACCCCCCCCGCCCCTCCCCCATCGCTGCCAAACGCCCCTCCCCTCCGTGGGAAAGAGGGGGCGGAGCCTGTGACCAAAGGGGGCGGGCCGAGACTGGAAAATGGAGGGGGCGCCCCTCCCCCACCCCCTCACGGGAGCAACCGGAAGGGGGCGGGGCGAACTGAGGCCCCGCCCCCGCGGCGGGCAATAAAGAGACTGGACTAACAGCCACGTGTGGAGCGAGGGGGCGGGCTAAGACGGGGGGCGGGGCCTGGGACCGAGGGGGCGTGTCCATCCCGAGGGGGCGGGGCCTCCACAGACACTCCCTGGTGGTGGCTCATGGCGTTTAATTCGTGCAGCAGCGGATCCAGAACCCACAATACAGGGGGACACCCCCCATACCCCCCAAAAATGGGCGTGTCCCCCACAGGTAGCTGTGTCCCCCCCACTTCCTGTCCCCCAGGTTGGTGTCCACCCCACTTCCTGTCCCCCAGGTTCCTGTTCTTGTCCCCCATTTCCTGTCCCCCTCCCGAGGTTCCTGTTCCTGTCCCCCACTTCCTGTCTTCCAGACACTGGTGTCCCCCACTTCCTGTCCCCCAGACACTGGTGTCCCTGACTTCCTGTCCGCCCCAGGTTCATGTCCCCAGAGGTTCCTGTCCCCAGTTCCTGTCCCCCTCATGTTCCTGTCCCCCAGAATTTCCTGTCCCCTGGGTTCCCATCCCCTAGACACCGGTGTCCCCCATTCCCCGCCCCCTAGACACTGGTGTCCCTGTTTCTGTCCCCCTGTTCCCATCCCCTAGACACTGGTGTCCCCCATTCCCCGCCCCCTAGACACCGGTGTCCCTGTTTCCCATTCCCCGTTCCCATCCCCTAGACACCGGTGTCCCCTATTTCCCATCCCCCCACTCCCTGCCCCCTAGACACTGGTGTCCCCCCATTCCCCGCCCCCTAGACACTGGTGTCCCTGTTTCCTGTCCCCCTGTTCCCATCCCCTAGACACTGGTGTCCCCCCATTCCCCGCCCCCTAGACACTGGTGTCCCCTATTTCCCATCCCCCCATTCCCATCCCCTAGACACTGGTGTCCCCTATTTCCCATCCCCCATTCCATCCCCTAGACACTGGTGTCCCCTATTTCCCATCCCCCCATTCCCATCCCCTAGACACTGGTGTCCCCCCATTCCCCATCCCCCCATTCCCGCCCCCTAGACACGGTGTCCCCTATTTCCCATCCCCCCACTCCCCGCACCCTAGACACTGGTGTCCCCTGTTTCCCATCCCCCCATTCCCCATCCCCTAGACACTGGTGTCCCTGTTTCCTGTCCCCCCGTTCCCATCCCCTAGACACTGGTGTCCCCCCATTCCCCGTCCCCCCATTTCCCGCCCCCTAGACACTGGTGTCCCCCTATTTCCCATCCCCCCATTCCCCGCCCCCTAGACACTGGTGTCCCCCCATTCCCATCCCCTAGACACTGGTGTCCCCCCATTCCCCGCCCCCTAGACACTGTGTCCCCTATTTCCTGTCCCCCCATTCCATCCCTAGACACTGGTGTCCCCCCATTCCCATCCCTAGACACTGGTGTCCCCTATTTCTGTCCCCCCATTCCCCGCCCCCTAGACAACGGTGTTCCCCCACTCCCCGCACCCTCGACACTGGTGTCCCCTATTTCCCGTCCCCCTACTCCCATCCCCTAGACACTGGTGTCCCCTATTTCCTGTCCCCCCATTCCCATCCCCTAGACACTGGTGTCCCCCCACTCCCCGCCCCCTCGACACTGGTGTCCCTATTCCTGTCCCCCCGTTCCCCGCCCCCTAGACACCGGTGTCCCCTATTTCCCATCCCCCATTCCCCGCCCCTAGACACTGGTGTCCCCCCATTCCCATCCCCTAGACACTGGTGTCCCCCCATTCCCCATCCCCCCATTCCCCATCCCCTAGACACTGGTGTCCCCCATTCCCCATCCCCCCATTCCCCATCCCCTAGACACTGGTGTCCCCCATTCCCCGTCCCCCCACTCCCCGTCCCCTAGACACTGGTGTCCCCTATTTCCCGTCCCCCCATTCCCATCCCCTAGACACTGGTGTCCCCCCATTCCCCGTCCCCCATTCCCATCCCTAGACACTGGTGTCCCCCTATTTCCCATCCCCCCACTCCCCGCCCCTAGACACTGGTGTCCCCTATTTCCTGTCCCCCCATTCCCATCCCCTAGACACTGGTGTCCCCCCATTCCCCGCACCCTCGACACTGGTGTCCCCTATTTCCCGTCCCCCTACTCCCCATCCCCTAGACACCGGTGTCCCCTATTTCCCATCCCCCACTCCCGCACCCTAGACACTGGTGTCCCCTATTTCCCGTCCCCCTACTCCCCATCCCTAGACACCGGTGTCCCTTATTTCCCATCCCCCACTCCCCGCACCTAGACACTGGTGTCCCCCCCATTTCTCGTCCCCTAGACACCGGTGTCCCCTATTTCCATCCCCCCACTCCCCGCCCCCTAGACACCGGTGTCCCCATTCCCCATCCCCTAGACACTGTGTCCCCTATTTCCCGTCCCCCCATTCCCATCCCCTAGACACTGGTGTCCCCCCATTCCCCGCCCCTAGACACTGGTGTCCCCTATTTCCTGTCCCCCCGTTCCCATCCTCTAGACACTGGTGTCCCCCCACTCCCTGCACCCTAGACACTGGTGTCCCCCCATTCCTCGTCCCTAGCCCCCGGTGTCCCCTATTTCCCATCCCCCCACTCCCGCCCCTAGACCCCGCCCCCGCCGTCGTGCTTGTGGGCGTGGCCGGCGCGGCGCTCCAGCTGGCCAGCAGGGGGCTGAGCGGGTGGCGCAGGCGCAGGTGCGCCAGGTGCGCGTCCTGGCTGTCGGCCGTGCCGCCGCACTCCTCGCACACGTAGAGCTTGGCGCGCCGCTCCTTGTAGGCGTAGCGCTGCGCCACGCCGTGGATCTTGCGCAGGTGCGACTCCAGCGAGCAGCGCTGCGTGAACGCCTTGTCGCACAGGCTGCACTTGTAGGGGCGGACGCCTGCAACGAGAGGTTGGGCATCGTCAACATCGTTATCGTCAACGTCATCATCGTCAACATTGACGTCAACATCCCCAAGGCCTTGTCGCACAGGCTGCACTTTTAGGGCGGACACCTGGAATGGGAGATAGACCATCGTTATCATCAGCATCATCATCATCAACATCATCATCATCACCAACATCATAATC
>NW_027043763.1:0-40126 GCF_036013475.1 Columba livia
TTCTTTCTGCTTTCTTCTTTCTTCTTTCTTTCTTCTTTCTTTCTTCTTTCTTCTTATTTCTTTCTTCTTTTTTCTTCTTTCTTTCGTTCCTCATTCTTTCTTTCTTCTTTCTTTCTTCCTTCTTTCTCTCTTCTTTATTCTTTTTTCTTTCTTCTTTCTTTCTTCTTTCTTCTGTCTTTCTTCTTTCTTTCTTCTTTCTCTTCTTCTTTCTTTCATCTTTCTTTCTTACTTCTTTCTAATTCTATCTTACTTCTTTCTTAATTCTTTTTTCTATCTTCTCTTTCTTTCTTCTTATTTCTTTCTTCATTCTTCTTTCTTCTCTTCTTCTTTCTTTCTTCTTCTTTCTTCATTCTTCCTTCTTCTTTCTTCTTTCTTTCTCTTCTTCTTCTATCATTATTCTTTGTTCTTCTTTCTTTCTTCTTTCCTTCTTCTCTCTTACTTTCTTCTTCTTCTTCTTTCTATCTTCATTCTCTCTTCTTTCTTTCTTTCTTATTTCTTTCTTATTTCTTACTTCTTTGTTACTTCTTTCTTACATCTTTCTTTCTTCTTTCTTTTTCTTCCTGTCTTCTTTCATTCTTCTTTAATTCTTTCTATCTTCTTCCTTTCTTTCTTCCTTTTTCTTTCTTCTTTCTTTCTTCTTTCTTTTGTATTTCTTTCTTCTTTCTTTCTTACTTTCTTACTTCTTCCTTACTTGTTTCTTACTTCTTTGTTACTTCTTTCTACTTCTTCTTCTTCTTTCTTTTTCTTCATTCTTCTTTCTTTCTTCTTTCTTCATCTTCTTTCTTTCTTTCTTCATTCTTCCTTTCTTCTTTCTTTCTTTCTTCTTTCTTTCTTCTTTCTATCTTCCTTCTTTCTTTCTTTCTTTCTTTCTTTCTTATTCTTTCTTTCTTTCTTTCTTCTTCTCTTCTTCTTTCTCTCTTACTTTTCTTTCTTTCTTCTTATACTTCTTTCTCTCTTTCTTCTTTCTTTCTTCTTTCTTCTTTCTTCTTCTTACTTCTTTGTTACTTCTTTCTTACTTCTCTCTTTCTTCTTTCTTTTCTTTCGTTTCTGTCTTTCTTCTTTCTTCTCTTCTTTATTTCTTTCTCTCTTCTTCTTTCTTTCTTCCTTCTTTCTTTCTCTTCTTTCTCTTTCTTTCGTCTTTCTTTCTTCTTTCTTTCTTACTCTTTCTTGCTCTTCCTTACTTGTTTCTTACTTCTTTGTTACTTCTTTCTTTCTTTCTTCTTTCTTTCTTCTTTGTTTCTTCTTTTTTTCTTCTATCTTTCTTCTTTCTTTATTTCTTCTTTCTTTCTTTCTTCATTCTTACTTTATTCTTTCTTTCTTCTTTCTATCTTCTTTCTTTCTTTCTTTCTTTATTTCTTTCTTTCTTTCCTTCCTTCTTTCTTTCTTTCTTTATTTCTTTATTTATTTATTTATTTATTTATTTATTTCTTCTTCTTTTTTCTTTCTTTCTTCTTTCTTTCTTTTTTCTTTCATTCTTTTTTCTTTCTTTTTTCTCTCTTCTTTCTTTCTTTCTTCTTTCTTCCTCTTTCGTTCTTCTTTCTTTCTTCTTTCTTCTTCTTTCTTCTTCATTCTTCCTTTCTTCTTTCTTTCTTCTTTCTATCTTCTTTCTTTCTTTCTTTCTTTCTTTCTTCTTTCTTTATTTATTTATTTATTTATTCTTTCTTTTTCTTTCTTTCTTCTTTCTTTCTTTTTTCTTTCTTCTTTCTTTCTTCTTTCTTTCTTACTTCTTTCTTCTTTCTTTCATTTTTCTTTCTTTCTTCTTTCTTTCTTCTTTCTTTCTTATTTCTTCTTTCTTTCTTTCTTCTTTATTTCTTCTTTCTTCTTTCGTCCTTCTTTCTTTCTTTCTTCTTTCGTTCTTCTTTCTTTCTTCTTTCTTTCTTTTTTCTTCTTTCTTTCTTACTTCTTTCTTACTTCTTTCTTCTTTCTTTCTTACTTATTTATTACTTCTTTCTTTCCTCTTTCTTTCTTTTTTCTTTCTTCTTTCTTTCTTTCTTCTTCTTTCTTCTTTCTTTCTTCTTTCTTTCTTCTTTCTTTCTTCTCTCTTTCTTTCTTTCTTCTTTCTTCCTTTCTTCTTTCTTTCTTCGTACTTTCTTTCTTCTTTCTTTCTTCTTTCTTACTTCTTTCGTTCTTTCTTCTTTTTTTCTTAATTCTTTCCTCCTTCTTTCTCTCTTCTTTCTTGCCTTCTTCTTTCTTCTTTCTTTCTTCTTTCTTTCTTCTTTCTTTCTTCTTTCTTTCTTCTTTCTTTCTTAATTCTTTCTTACTTCTTTCTTATTTCTTGTTTGCTATTTCTTTCTTTCTTCTTCTTTCTTTTTTTCTCTCTTCTTTTTCTGTCTCTTCTTTCTTCTTCTTCTTCTTTCTTTCTGTCTTTCTCTTCTTTCTTCTTCTTTCTTTCTTCTTCTTCTTTCTTCTTTCTTTCTTCTTTCCTCTTCTTTCTTTCTTCTTTCTTTCTTCTTTCTTTCTTTCTTCTTTCTTTCTTCCTTCTTTCTTCTTTCTTTCTTCTTCCTCTTTCTTTCTTTCTCTTTCTTTCTTCTTTCTTTCTTCTTTCTTTCTTACTTCTTCTTTCTTTCTTCTTCTTTCTTTCTTACTTCTTTCTTTCTTCTTTCTTTCTTCTCTCTTTCGTCTTTCTTTCTTCTTTCTTTCTTACTTCTTTCTTACTTCTTTCTTACTTCTTTCTTCTTTGTTACTTCTTTCTTACTTCTTTCTCACTTTTTTCTTTTTTCTTTCTTTCTTCTTTCTTTCTTCTTTCTTTCTTTCTTTCTTTCTTTCTTCTTTCTTTCTGCTTTCTTTCTTTCTTCTTTCTTTCTTCTTTCTTTCTTCTTTCCTTCTTATTTCTTTCTTCTTTTTTCTTCTTTCTTTCGTTCCTCATTCTTTCTTTCTTCTTTCTTTCTTCTTTCTTTCTTCCTTCTTTCTCTCTTCTTTCTTTCTTTTTTCTTTCTTCTTTCTTTCTTCTTTCTTTCCTCCTTCTTTCTTCCTTCTTTCTCTCTTCTTTCTTTCTTTCTTCTTTCTTCTTTATTTCCTCTTTCTTTCTTCTTTCTTTCTTCTTTCTTCTTTCTTTCTTCTTTCTTTCTTCTTTCTTTCATCTTTCTTTCGTCTTTCTTTCGTCTTTCTTTCGTCTTTCTTTCTTCTTTCTTCTTTATTTCTTCTTTCTTCTTTCTTTCTTCTTTCTTTCTTTCTTCTTTCTTTCTTCTTTCTTTCTTTGTTCTTTCTTCCTTCTTTATCTCTTCTTTCTTTCTTTCTTTCTTCTTTCATCTTTCTTTATTCTTTCTTTCTTCTTTCTTTCTTCTTTCTTCTTTCTTTCTTCTTTCTTCTTTCTTTCTTCTTTCTTTATTCTTTCTTTCTTCTTTCTTTCTTAATTCTTTCTTACATCTTCTTTCTTATTTCTTTCTTTCGTCTTTCTTTCTTTCTTCTTTCTTTCTTCTTTCTTTCATCTTTCTTCTTTCTTGTTTCTTTCTTTCTTTCTTCTTTCTTTCTTCTTTCTTTCTTCGTACTTTCTTCCTACTTTCTCTCTGATTTCTTTCTTCTTTCTTTCTTTCTTCTTTCTTTCTTCATTCTTTCTTCTTTCTTTCTTCTTTCCTCTTTCTTTCTTTCCTCTTTCTTTCTTCTTTCTTTCTTCTTTCTTTCTTACTTCTTTCTTTCTTTCTTCTTCTTTCTTTCTTACTTCTTTCTTTCTTCTTTCTTTCTTCTCTCTTTCGTCTTTCTTTCTTCTTTCTTTCTTACTTCTTTCTTACTTCTTTCTTACTTCTTTCTTACTTCTTCCTTCTTTGTTACTTCTTTCTTACTTCTTTCTCACTTTTTTCTTTTTTCTTTCTTTCTTCTTTCTTTCTTCTTTCTTTCTTTCTTTCTTTCTTTCTTTCTTTCTTTCTTTCTTCTTTCTTTCTTCTTTTTTCTTTCTTTCTTCTTTCTTTCTTCTTTCTTTCTTCTTTCTTTCTTCTTTCTTCCTTCTTTCTTTCTTTCTTTCTTCTTTCTTTCTTCTTTCTTTCTTTCTTCTTTCTTTCTTCTTTCTTTCTTCTTTCTTTCTTCCTTCTTTCTTCCTTCTTTCTCTCTTCTTTCTTTCTTTCTTCTTTCTTCTTTATTTCCTCTTTCTTTCTTCTTTCTTTCTTCTTTCTTCTTTCTTTCTTCTTTCTTTCTTCTTTCTTTCATCTTTCTTTCGTCTTTCTTTCGTCTTTCTTTCTTCTTTCTTCTTTCTTTCTTCTTTCTTTCTTTCTTCTTTCTTTCTTCTTTCTTTCTTTGTTCTTTCTTCCTTCTTTATCTCTTTTTCTTCTTTCTTTCTTAATTCTTTCTTACATCTTCTTTGTTATTTCTTTCTTTCTTCTTTCTTTCTTTCTTCTTTCTTTCTTCTTTCTTTCATCTTTCTTCTTTCTTGTTTCTTTCTTTCTTTCTTCTTTCTTTCTTCTTTCTTTCTTCGTACTTTCTTCCTACTTTCTCTCTGATTTCTTTCTTCTTTCTTTCTTTCTTCTTTCTTTCTCCTTTCTTTCGTCTTTCTTTCTTCTTTCTTTCTTTCTTCTTTCTTTCTCCTTTCTTTCTTCTTTCTTTCTTTATTCTTTCTTTCTTCTTACTTACTTCTTTCTTTCTTTTTTCTTTTTTCTTTCTTTCTTCTTTCTTTCTTCTTCCTTTCTTCTTTCTTTCTTTCTTCTTCTTTCTTGCTCCTTTCTTTCTTCTTCCTTTCTTCTTTCTTTCTTTCTTTCTTTCTTCTTTCTTTCTTCTTACTTCTTTCTTTCTTCTATCTTTCTTTCTTCTTTCTTTCTTCTTTCTTTCTTCTTTCTCTCTTATTTCTTATTTCTTTCTTCTTCTTTCTTTCTTCTTTCTTCTTTCGTTCTTCTTTCTTTGTTTCTTCTTTGTTTCTTCTTTCTTCTTTGTTTCTTCTTTCTTCTTTCTTCTTTCTTCTTTCTTCTTTCTTTCTTCTTTCTTCTTTCTTTCTTTCTTCTTTCTTTCTTTCTTCTATATTTTTTCTTTCTTTCTTCATTCTTTCTTTTTTCTTTCGACTTTCTTTCTTCTTTCTTTCTTCTTTCTTCTTTCTTTCTTAATTCTTTCTTACTTCTTTCTTTCTTATTTCCTCCTTCTTTCTTTCTTCTTTCTTTCTTCTTTCTTTCTTACTTCTTTCTTTCTTTCTTCTTCCTTTCTTTCTTACCTCTTCCTTTCTTCTTCCTTTCTTCTTTCTTTCTTCTTTCTTTCGTCTTTCTTTCTTCTTTCTTTCTTACTTCTTTCTTACTTCTTTCTTACTTCTTCCTTCTTTGTTACTTCTTTCTTTCTTTTTTCTTTTTTCTTTCTTTCTTCTTTCTTTCTTCTTTCTTTCTTTCTTCTTTCTTTCTTCTTTCTTCTTTCTTCTTTCTTTCTTCTTACTTTCTTCTTTCTTTCTTCTTTCTTTCTTCTTTCTCTCTTTCTTCTTTCTTTCTTCTTTCTTTCTTTCTTCTTTCTTTCTTCGTTCTTTCTTCGTTCTTTCTTCCTTCTTTCTCTCTTCTTCCTTTCTTTCTTTCTTCTTTCTTCTTTCTTTCTTCTTTCTTTCTTCTTTCTTTCTTTCTTCTTTCTTTCTTTCTCCTTTCTTTCTTTCTCCTTTCTTTCTTCTTTCTTTCTTCGTTCTTTCTTCCTTCTTTCTCTCTTCTTTCTTTCTTTCTTCTTTCTTCTTTCTTTCTTCTTTCTTTCTTCTTTCTTTCTTACTTCATTGTTACTTCTTCTTTGTTATTTCTTTCTTTCTTCTTTCTTTCTTCTTTCTTTCTTCCTTCTTTCTTTCTTCTTTATTTCTTTCTTCTTTCTTTCTTCATTCTTTCTTCTTTCTTTCTTCTTTCCTCTTTCTTTCTTCGTTCTTTGTTACTTCTTTCTTACTTCTTTCTTTCTTTTTTCTTTCTTTCTTCTTTATTTCTTCTTTCTTTCTTTCTTTCTTCATTCTTTCTTCTTTCTTTCTTCTTTTTTCTTTCTTTATTTCTTCTTTCTTTCTTCTTACTCCTTTCTTTTTTCTTTCTTTCTTCTTTCTTTCTTCTTTCTTATTTCTTTCTTCTTTCTTTCTTCTTTATTTCTTTCTTCTTTCTTTCTTCTTACTGCTTTCTTTTTTCTTTCTTTCTTTCTTCTTTCTTTCTTCTTTCTTTCTTCTTTTTTCTTTCTTTCTTCTTTCTTTCTTCTTACTTCTTTCTTTTTTCTTTCTTACTTTCTTCTTTCTTTCTTCTTTCGTTCTTCTTTCTTTCTTTCTTCTTTCTTTCTTCTTTCTTCTTTCTCTCTTTCTTCTTTCTTTCTTCCTTCTTTCTTCATTCTTTCTTCTTTCTTACTTCTTTCTTACTTCTTTCTTTCATCTTTCTTTCTTACTTATTTCTTACTTCTTTCTTTCCTCTTTCTTTCTTTTTTCTTTCTTCTTTCTTTCTTTCTTTCTTTCTTCTTCCTTTCTTCTTTCTTTCTTCGTACTTTCTTTCTTCTTTCTTTCTTCTTTCTTTCTTTCTACTTTCTTTCTTCTTTCTTATTTCTTTCTTCTTTCTTTCTTTCTTCTTTCTTTCTTTCTTCTTTCTTTCTTCTTACTTCTTTCTTTTTTCTTTCTTTCTTTCTTCTTTCTTCTTTCTTTCTTCTTTCTTTCTTCTTTTTCTTTCTTTCTTTCTTCTTTCTTTTTTCTTACTTCTTTCTTTTTTCTTTCTTTCTTTCTTCTTTCTTTCTTTTTTCTTTCTTCTTTCTGTCTTATTTCTTCTTTTTTTCTTTCTTCTTTCTTTCTTCTTTCTTCTTTCGTTCTTCGTACTTTCTTTCTTCTTTCTTTCTTCTTTCGTACTTCTTTTGTTCTTTCTTCTTTTTTTCTTATTTCTTTCTTCCTTCTTTCTCTCTTCTTTCTTTCCTTCTTCTTTCTTCTTTCTTTCTTCTTTCTTTCTTCTTTCTTTCTTCTTTCTTTCTTACTTCTTTCTTTCTTTCTTCTTCCTTTCTTTCTTACTTCTTTCTTTCTTCTTTCTTTCTTCTTTCTTTCTTCTTTCTTTCTTCTTTCTTTCTTCTTTCTTTCTTACTTCTTTCTTTCTTTCTTCTTCCTTTCTTTCTTACTTCTTTCTTTCTTCTTTCTTTCTTCTTTCTTTCGTCTTTCTTTCTTCTTTCTTTCTTACTTCTTTCTTACTTCTTTCTTACTTCTTCCTTCTTTATTACTTCTTTCTTACTTCCATCTTTCTTTTTTCTTATTTCTTTCTTTCTTCTTTCTTTCTTCGTTCATTCTTCCTTCTTTCTCTCTTCTTTCTTTCTTTCTTCTTTCTTCTTTCTTTCTTCTTTCTTTCTTTCTTTCTTCTTTCTTCTTTCTTTCTTTCTTCTTTCTTACTTCTTTGTTACTTCTTTCTTACTTCTCTCTTTCTTCTTTCCTTTTTCTTTCTTTCTTCTTTCTTTCTTCTTTCTTTCTTTCTTTCTTCTTCCTTTCTTTCTTCCTTCTTTCTTTCTTCTTTCTTTCTTCTTTCTTTCGTCTTTCTTTCTTCTTTCTTTCTTACTTCTTTCTTGCTTCTTCCTTACTTGTTTCTTACTTCTTTGTTACTTCTTTCTTTCTTTCTTCTTTCTTTCTTCTTTCTTTCTTCTTTCTTTCTTCTTTCTTCTTTCTTTATTTCTTCTTTCTTTCTTTCTTCATTCTTCCTTTATTCTTTCTTTCTTCTTTCTATCTTCTTTCTTTCTTTCTTTCTTTCTTTCTTTCTTTCTTTCTTTCTTTCCTTCCTTCTTTCTTTCTTTCTTTATTTATTTATTTATTTATTTATTTATTTCTTCTTTCTTTTTTCTTTCTTTCTTCTTTCTTTCTTTTTTCTTTCATTCTTTTTTCTTTCTTTTTCTCTCTTCTTTCTTCCTTTCTTCTTTCTTTCTTCTTTCTATCTTCTTTCTTTCTTTCTTTCTTTCTTTCTTTCTTTCTTTATTTATTTATTTATTTATTTATTTATTTCTTCTTTCTTCTTTCTTTCTTACTTCTTTCTTTCTTCTTTCTTTCTTCTTTCTTTCTTCCTTCTTTCATTCTTCTTTCTTTATTTCTTTCTTCTTTCTTTCTTCATTCTTTCTTCTTTCTTTCTTCTTTGTTTCTTCTTTCTTTCTTACTTCTTTCTTTCTTTCTTCTTCCTTTCATTCTTACTTCTTTCTTTCTTCTTTCTTTCTTCTTTCTTTCGTCTTTCTTTCTTTCTTTCTTTCTTTCTTCTTTCTTTCTTCTTTCTTCTTTCTTTCTTCTTTCTTTCTTCTTTCTCTCTTTTTTCTTTCTTTCTTCTTTCTTTCTTCTTTCTTTCTTCTTTCTTTCTTCTTTCTTCCTTCTTTCTTTCTTTCTTTCTTCTTTCTTTCTTCTTTCTTTCTTTCTTCTTTCTTTCTTCTTTCTTTCTTCTTACTTTCTTCCTTCTTTCTTCCTTCTTTCTCTCTTCTTTCTTTCTTTCTTCTTTCTTCTTTATTTCCTCTTTCTTTCTTCTTTCTTTCTTCTTTCTTCTTTCTTTCTTCTTTCTTTCTTCTTTCTTTCATCTTTCTTTCGTCTTTCTTTCGTCTTTCTTTCTTCTTTCTTCTTTCTTTCTTCTTTCTTTCTTTCTTCTTTCTTTCTTCTTTCTTTCTTTGTTCTTTCTTCCTTCTTTATCTCTTTTTCTTCTTTCTTTCTTAATTCTTTCTTACATCTTCTTTGTTATTTCTTTCTTTCTTCTTTCTTTCTTTCTTCTTTCTTTCTTCTTTCTTTCATCTTTCTTCTTTCTTGTTTCTTTCTTTCTTTCTTCTTTCTTTCTTCTTTCTTTCTTCGTACTTTCTTCCTACTTTCTCTCTGATTTCTTTCTTCTTTCTTTCTTTCTTCTTTCTTTCTCCTTTCTTTCGTCTTTCTTTCTTCTTTCTTTCTTTCTTCTTTCTTTCTCCTTTCTTTCTTCTTTCTTTCTTTATTCTTTCTTTCTTCTTACTTACTTCTTTCTTTCTTTTTTCTTTTTTCTTTCTTTCTTCTTTCTTTCTTCTTCCTTTCTTCTTTCTTTCTTTCTTTCTTCTTTCTTGCTCCTTTCTTTCTTCTTCCTTTCTTCTTTCTTTCTTTCTTTCTTTCTTCTTTCTTTCTTCTTACTTCTTTCTTTCTTCTATCTTTCTTTCTTCTTTCTTTCTTCTTTCTTTCTTCTTTCTCTCTTATTTCTTATTTCTTTCTTTCTTCTTTCTTTCTTCTTTCTTCTTTCGTTCTTCTTTCTTTGTTTCTTCTTTGTTTCTTCTTTCTTCTTTGTTTCTTCTTTCTTCTTTCTTCTTTCTTCTTTCTTCTTTCTTTCTTCTTTCTTCTTTCTTTCTTTCTTCTTTCTTTCTTTCTTCTATATTTTTTCTTTCTTTCTTCATTCTTTCTTTTTTCTTTCGACTTTCTTTCTTCTTTCTTTCTTCTTTCTTCTTTCTTTCTTACTTCTTTCTTACTTCTTTCTTTCTTATTTCCTCCTTCTTTCTTTCTTCTTTCTTTCTTCTTTCTTTCTTACTTCTTTCTTTCTTTCTTCTTCCTTTCTTTCTTACCTCTTCCTTTCTTCTTCCTTTCTTCTTTCTTTCTTCTTTCTTTCGTCTTTCTTTCTTCTTTCTTTCTTACTTCTTTCTTACTTCTTTCTTACTTCTTCCTTCTTTGTTACTTCTTTCTTTCTTTTTTCTTTTTTCTTTCTTTCTTCTTTCTTTCTTCTTTCTTTCTTTCTTCTTTCTTTCTTCTTTCTTCTTTCTTCTTTCTTCTTTCTTTCTTCTTACTTTCTTCTTTCTTTCTTCTTTCTTTCTTCTTTCTCTCTTTCTTCTTTCTTTCTTCTTTCTTTCTTTCTTCTTTCTTTCTTCGTTCTTTCTTCGTTCTTTCTTCCTTCTTTCTCTCTTCTTCCTTTCTTTCTTTCTTCTTTCTTCTTTCTTTCTTCTTTCTTTCTTCTTTCTTTCTTTCTTCTTTCTTTCTTTCTCCTTTCTTTCTTTCTCCTTTCTTTCTTCTTTCTTTCTTCGTTCTTTCTTCCTTCTTTCTCTCTTCTTTCTTTCTTTCTTCTTTCTTCTTTCTTTCTTCTTTCTTTCTTCTTTCTTTCTTACTTCATTGTTACTTCTTCTTTGTTATTTCTTTCTTTCTTCTTTCTTTCTTCTTTCTTTCTTCCTTCTTTCTTTCTTCTTTATTTCTTTCTTCTTTCTTTCTTCATTCTTTCTTCTTTCTTTCTTCTTTCCTCTTTCTTTCTTCGTTCTTTGTTACTTCTTTCTTACTTCTTTCTTTCTTTTTTCTTTCTTTCTTCTTTATTTCTTCTTTCTTTCTTTCTTTCTTCATTCTTTCTTCTTTCTTTCTTCTTTTTTCTTTCTTTATTTCTTCTTTCTTTCTTCTTACTCCTTTCTTTTTTCTTTCTTTCTTCTTTCTTTCTTCTTTCTTATTTCTTTCTTCTTTCTTTCTTCTTTATTTCTTTCTTCTTTCTTTCTTCTTACTGCTTTCTTTTTTCTTTCTTTCTTTCTTCTTTCTTTCTTCTTTCTTTCTTCTTTTTTCTTTCTTTCTTCTTTCTTTCTTCTTACTTCTTTCTTTTTTCTTTCTTACTTTCTTCTTTCTTTCTTCTTTCGTTCTTCTTTCTTTCTTTCTTCTTTCTTTCTTCTTTCTTCTTTCTCTCTTTCTTCTTTCTTTCTTCCTTCTTTCTTCATTCTTTCTTCTTTCTTACTTCTTTCTTACTTCTTTCTTTCATCTTTCTTTCTTACTTATTTCTTACTTCTTTCTTTCCTCTTTCTTTCTTTTTTCTTTCTTCTTTCTTTCTTTCTTTCTTTCTTCTTCCTTTCTTCTTTCTTTCTTCGTACTTTCTTTCTTCTTTCTTTCTTCTTTCTTTCTTTCTACTTTCTTTCTTCTTTCTTATTTCTTTCTTCTTTCTTTCTTTCTTCTTTCTTTCTTTCTTCTTTCTTTCTTCTTACTTCTTTCTTTTTCTTTCTTTCTTTCTTCTTTCTTCTTTCTTTCTTCTTTCTTTCTTCTTTTTTCTTTCTTTCTTCTTTCTTTTTTCTTACTTCTTTCTTTTTTCTTTCTTTCTTTCTTCTTTCTTTCTTTTTTCTTTCTTCTTTCTGTCTTATTTCTTCTTTTTTTCTTTCTTCTTTCTTTCTTCTTTCTTCTTTCGTTCTTCGTACTTTCTTTCTTCTTTCTTTCTTCTTTCGTACTTCTTTTGTTCTTTCTTCTTTTTTTCTTATTTCTTTCTTCCTTCTTTCTCTCTTCTTTCTTTCCTTCTTCTTTCTTCTTTCTTTCTTCTTTCTTTCTTCTTTCTTTCTTCTTTCTTTCTTACTTCTTTCTTTCTTTCTTCTTCCTTTCTTTCTTACTTCTTTCTCTCTTCTTTCTTTCTTCTTTCTTTCTTCTTTCTTTCTTCTTTCTTTCTTCTTTCTTTCTTACTTCTTTCTTTCTTTCTTCTTCCTTTCTTTCTTACTTCTTTCTTTCTTCTTTCTTTCTTCTTTCTTTCGTCTTTCTTTCTTCTTTCTTTCTTACTTCTTTCTTACTTCTTTCTTACTTCTTCCTTCTTTATTACTTCTTTCTTACTTCTATCTTTCTTTTTTCTTATTTCTTTCTTTCTTCTTTCTTTCTTCGTTCATTCTTCCTTCTTTCTCTCTTCTTTCTTTCTTTCTTCTTTCTTCTTTCTTTCTTCTTTCTTTCTTTCTTTCTTCTTTCTTCTTTCTTTCTTTCTTCTTTCTTACTTCTTTGTTACTTCTTTCTTACTTCTCTCTTTCTTCTTTCCTTTTTCTTTCTTTCTTCTTTCTTTCTTCTTTCTTTCTTTCTTTCTTCTTCCTTTCTTTCTTCCTTCTTTCTTTCTTCTTTCTTTCTTCTTTCTTTCGTCTTTCTTTCTTCTTTCTTTCTTACTTCTTTCTTGCTTCTTCCTTACTTGTTTCTTACTTCTTTGTTACTTCTTTCTTTCTTTCTTCTTTCTTTCTTCTTTCTTTCTTCTTTCTTTCTTCTTTCTTCTTTCTTTATTTCTTCTTTCTTTCTTTCTTCATTCTTCCTTTATTCTTTCTTTCTTCTTTCTATCTTCTTTCTTTCTTTCTTTCTTTCTTTCTTTCTTTCTTTCTTTCTTTCTTTCCTTCCTTCTTTCTTTCTTTCTTTATTTATTTATTTATTTATTTATTTCTTCTTTCTTTTTTCTTTCTTTCTTCTTTCTTTCTTTTTTCTTTCATTCTTTTTTCTTTCTTTTTTCTCTCTTCTTTCTTCCTTTCTTCTTCTTTCTTCTTTCTATCTTCTTTCTTTCTTTCTTTCTTTCTTTCTTTCTTTCTTTATTTATTTATTTATTTATTTATTTATTTCTTCTTTCTTCTTTCTTTCTTACTTCTTTCTTTCTTCTTTCTTTCTTCTTTCTTTCTTCCTTCTTTCATTCTTCTTTCTTTATTTCTTTCTTCTTTCTTTCTTCATTCTTTCTTCTTTCTTTCTTCTTTGTTTCTTCTTTCTTTCTTACTTCTTTCTTTCTTTCTTCTTCCTTTCATTCTTACTTCTTTCTTTCTTCTTTCTTTCTTCTTTCTTTCGTCTTTCTTTCTTTTTCTTTCTTACTTCTTTCTTACTTCTTTCTTACTTCTTCCTTCTTTGTTAATTCTTTCTTACTTCTTTCTTTCTTTTTCTTTCTTTCTTCTTTCTCTCTTCTTTCTTTCTTCTTTCTGTCTTATTTCTTCTTTTTTTCTTTCTTCTTTCTTTCGTCTTTCTTTCTTCTTTCTTTCTTACTTCTTTCTTACTTCTTCCTTCTTTGTTACTTCTTTCTTTCTTTTTTCTTTTTTCTTTCTTTCTTCTTTCTTTCTTCTTTCTTTCTTTCTTCTTTCTTTATTCTTTCTTTCTTCTTACTTTCTTCTTTCTTTCTTCTTTCTTTCTTCTTTCTCTTTCTTCTTTCTTTCTTCTTTCTTTCTTTCTTCTTTCTTTCTTCTTTCTTTCTTTCTTCTTTCTTTCTTCGTTCTTTCTTCGTTCTTTCTTCCTTCTTTCTCACTTCTTTCTTTCTTTCTTTCTTCTTTCTTCTTTCTTTCTTCTTTCTTTCTTCTTTCTTTCTTCTTTCTTTCTTCTTTCTTCTTTCTTTCTTCTTTCTTTCTTCTTTCTTTCTTAATTCTTTCTTACTTCTTCTTTGTTATTTCTTTCTTTCTTCTTTCTTACTTTCTTCTTTCTTTCTTCTTTCTTTCATCTTTCTTCTTTCTTGTTTCTTTCTTTCTTTCTTCTTTCTTTCTTCGTTCTTTCTTCCTTCTTTCTCTCTTCTTTCTTTCTTTTTTCCTTCTTCTTTCTTTCTTCTTTCTTTCTTCTTTCTTTCTTATTTCTTTCTTTCTTCTTTCTTTCATCTTTCTTTCTTACTTCTTTCTTTCTTCTTTCTTTCTTCTTTCTTTCTTCCTTCTTTCTTTCTTCTTTCTTTCTTTCTTCTTTCTTTCTTCATTCTTTCTTCTTTCTTTCTTCTTTCCTCTTTCTTTCTTTCCTCTTTCTTTCTTTTTTCTCTCTTCTTTCTTTCTTACTTCTTTATTTCTTTCTTCTTCCTTTTTTTCTTACTTCTTTCTTTCTTCTTTCTTTCTTCGTTCTTTCTTTGTTCTTTCTTTCTTCTTTTTTCTTTCTTTATTTCTTCTTTCTTTCTTCTTTTTTCTTTCTTTCTTTCTTCTTTCTTTCTTCTTACTTCTTTCTTTCTTCTATCATTCTTTCTTCTTTCTTTCTTCTTTCTTTCTTCTTTCTCTCTTATTTCTTATTTCTTTCTTTCTTCTTTCTTCTTTCTTTCTTCTTTATTTCTTCTTTCTTTCTTCTTTCTTTCTTCTTTCTTACTTCATTCTTTCTTTCTTCTTTCATTCTTAATTCCTTCTTACTTCTTTCTTTCTTTTTTCTCTCTTTCTTCTTTCTTTCTTTCTTTCTTCTTACTTCTTTCTTTCTTCTTTCTTTCTTTCTTCTTTCTTTCTTCTTCCTTTCTTTCTTCTTTCTTTCTTCTTTCTTTCTTCTTTCATTCTTCTTTCTTCTTTCTTTCTTCTTTATTTCTTCTTTCTTTCTTCTTTCTTTCTTCTTTCTTACTTCATTCTTTCTTTCTTCTTTCATTCTTAATTCCTTCTTACTTCTTTCTTTCTTCTTTCTATCTTCTATCTTTCTTCTTTCTTTCTTCTTTCTTTCTTTCTTCTTTCTTCCTTTCTTCTTTCTTTCTTTTTTCTTTCTTTCTACTTTCTTTCTTTCTTTTTTCTTTCTTTCTTCTTTCTTTCTTTCTTTTTTCTTACTTCATTCTTTCTTTCTTCTTTCTTTCTTACTTCTTTCTTTCTTTTTTCTTTCGACTTTCTTTCTTCTTTCTTTCTTCTTTCTTTCTTACTATTTTCTTACTTTTTTCTTTCTTATTTATAATTCTGTCTTTCTTCTTTCTGTCTTCTTTCTTACTTCTTTCTTTCTTTTTTCTTTCTTCTTTTTTAATTATTTCTTTTTTTTCTTTATTATTTTTTTCTTTTTTTTCTCTCTTCTTTCATTTTTCTTTCTTTCTTCTTTCATTCTTCTTTCTTTCTTTCTTCTTTCTTTCTTCTTTCTTTCTTCTTTCTTCTTTCTTTCTTCTTTCTTCTTTCTTTCTTCTTTCTTTCTTCTTTCTTTCTTCTTTCTTTCTTTCTTCTTTCTTTCTTACTTCTTTCTTCCTTCTTTCTTTCTTCTTTCTTCTTCCTTTCTTCTCTCTTTCTTCATTCTTTCTTTCATTCTTCTTTCTTTCTTCTTTCTTTCTTTCTTTCTTCTTTCTTAGTTTCTTCTTTCTTCATTCTTTCTTTCTTCTTTCATTCTTAATTCTTTCTTCCTTCTTTCTTTCTTTCTTCTTTCCTTCTTCTTTCTTTCTTCTTTCTTTCTTCTTTCTTACTTCTTTCTTTCTTCTTCCTTTCTTCTTTCTGTCTTCTTTCTTAATTCTTTCTTTCTTCCTTCTTTGTTTCTTCTTTGTTTCTTCTTTCTTTCTTCTTTGTTTCTTCTTTGTTTCTTCTTTCTTTCTTCTTTCTTTCTTCTTTCTTTCTTCTTTGTTTCTTCTTTCTTTCTTCTTTCTTTCTTCTCTCTTCCTTTCTTCTTTCTTTCTTTCTTCTTTCTTTCTTCTTTCTTTCTTCTTTCTTTCTTTCTACTTTCTTTCTTTCTTCATTCTTTCTTTCTTCTTTCTTTCTTCTTTCTTTCTATTTCTTTATTTCTTATTTCTTTCTTCTCTTTCTTTCTTCTTTCTTTCTTTCTTCTTTCTTTCTTCTTTCTGTCTTCTTTCTTTCTTCTTTCTTTCCTTCTTTCTTCTTTATTTCTACTTTCTTTCTTATTTCTTTCTTTCTTCTTTCTTACTTTCTTTCTTCTTTCTTCCTTTCTTCTTTCTTTCTTCTTTCTTTCTTTCTTCTTTCTTTCTTACTATTTTCTTACTTTTTTCTTTCTTATTTATAATTCTGTCTTTCTTCTTTCTGTCTTCTTTCTTACTTCTTTCTTTCTTTTTTCTTTCTTCTTTTTTAATTATTTCTTTTTTTTCTTTATTATTTTTTTCTTTTTTTCTTTCTTCTTTCATTTTTCTTTCTTTCTTCTTTCTTTCTTCTTTCTTCTTTCTTTCTTCTTTCTTTCTTCTTTCTTCTTTCTTTCTTCTTTCTTTCTTTCTTTCTTTCTTCTTTCTTTCTTACTTCTTTCTTCCTTCTTTCTTTCTTCTTTCTTCTCTCTTTCTTCTCTCTTTCTTTTTGCTTTCTTTTTTCTTTCTTCTTTCTTTCTTTCTTCTTTCTTTATTACTTCTTTCTTACTTCTTTCTTTCTTCTTTCTTTCTTTCTGCTTTCTTTCTTCTTTCTTTCTTTCTTTTTTTCTTACTTCTTTCATTCTTTCTTCTTTCTTTCTTACTTTTCTTTCTTTTTAGTTTTTTTTTCTTTCTTCTGTCTTTCTTTCTTCTTTCTTTCTTTCTTATTTCTTCTTTCTTTCTTCTTTCTTCCTTCTTTCTTTCTTCTTTCTTTCTTACTTCTTTCTTACTTCTTTCTTTCTTATTTATAATTCTGTCTTTCTTCTTTCTGTCTTCTTTCTTGCTTCTTTCTTTCTTACTTCTTTCTTACTTCTTTCTTTCTTCTTTCTTTATTTCTTCTTTCTTTCTTCTTTCTTTCTTCTTCCTTTCTTCTTTCTTACTTCTTTCTTTCTTCTTTCTTTCTTCTTTCTTTCTTTCTTCTTTCTTTCTTTCATCTTTCTTACTTCGTTCTTCTTTCTTTCTTCTTTCTTTCTTTTTTCTTCTTCTTTCTTTCTTCTTTCTTTTTTCTTACTTCTTTCTTTCTTCTTTCTTTATTCTTTCTTTCTACATTCTTTCTGGTTTCTTCTTTCTTTCTTCTTTCTTTCTTCTTTCTTTCTTCTTTCTTTCTTCTTTCTGTCTTCTTTCTTACTTCTTTCTTTCTTCTTTCTTTCTTCTTTCTTTCTTTCTTTCTTCTTTCTTTCTTCTTTCTTTCTTATTTCTTTCTTTCTCCTTTCTTTCTTCTTTCTTTCTTATTTCTTTCGTTCTTCTTTCCTTCTTTCTTGTTTCTTACTTCTTTCTTTGTTTCTTCTTTCTTTCATACTTCTTTCTTTCTTTCTTCTTTCTTTTTTCTCTTTTTTCTTACCTCTTTCTTTCTTCTTTCTTTCTTACTTCTTTCTTACTTCTTCCTTTCTTCTTTCTTCTTTCTTCTTTCTTTCTTCTTTCTTTCTTTCTTTTTTCTTACTTCTTTCATTCTTTCTTATTTCTTTCTTACTTCTTTCTTTCTTTTTAGTTTTTTTTTCTTTCTTCTTTCTTTCTTCTTTCTTTCTTACTTCTTTCTTACTTCTTTCTTTCTTCTTTCTTCTTTCCTCTTTCTTTCTTCTTTTTTTCTTCTTTCCTTCTTCTTTCTTCATTCTTTCTTCTTTCTTCCTTTCTTCTTTCTTTCTTCTTTCTTTCTTTCTTCTTTCTTTCTTTCTTCTTTCTTCTTTCTTTCTTCTTTCTTTCTTTCTTCTTTATTTCTTCTTTCTTTCTTCTTTCTTTCATGTTTCTTTCTTCTTTCTTTCATCTTTCTTTCTTCTTTCTTTATTCAATCTCTCTTCTTTCTTTCTTTCTTCTTTCTTTCTTCTTTCTTTCTTTCTTTCTTCTTTCTTTCTTCTTTCTTTCTTCTTTCTTTCTTCTTTCTTCTTCCTTTCTTCTTCCTTTCATCATTCTTTCTTCTTTCTTTCTTTCTTCTTTCTTTCTTCTTTCTTTCTTTCTTCTTTCTTTCTTATTTCTTCTTTCTTTCTTCTTCCTTTCATCATTCTTTCTTCTTTCTTTCTTTCTTCTTTCTTTCTTCTTTCTTTCTTTCTTATTTCTTTCTTCTTCCTTTCTTTCTTCTTTCTTTCTTCTTTCTTCATTCCTTCTTCTTCCTTTCATCATTCTTTCTTCTTTCTTTCTTACTTCTTTCTTTCTTCTTTCTTTCTTTCTTCTTCCTTTCTTCTTTCTTTCTTCTTTCTTTCTTCTTTCTTTCTTCTTTTTTCTTTCTTTCTTTCTTCTTTCTTTCTTCTTACTTCTTTCTTTCTTGTATCATTCTTTCTTCTTTCTTTCTTCTTTCTCTCTTATTTCTTATTTCTTTCTTTCTTCTTTCTTCTTTCTTTCTTCTTTATTTCTTCTTTCTTTCTTCTTTCTTTCTTCTTTCTTACTTCATTCTTTCTTTCTTCTTTCATTCTTAATTCCTTCTTAATTCTTTCTTTCTTTTTTCTCTCTTTCTTCTTTCTTTCTTTCTTTCTTCTTACTTCTTTCTTTCTTCTTTCTTTCTTTCTTTCTTCTTTCTTTCTTCTTCCTTTCTTTCTTCTTTCTTTCTTCTTTCTTTCTTCTTTCATTCTTCTTTCTTCTTTCTTCTTTATTTCTTCTTTCTTTCTTCTTTCTTTCTTCTTTCTTACTTCATTCTTTCTTTCTTCTTTCATTCTTAATTCCTTCTTACTTCTTTCTTTCTTCTTTCTTTCTTCTATCTTTCTTCTTTCTTTCTTCTTTCTTTCTTTCTTCTTTCTTCCTTTCTTCTTTCTTTCTTTTTTCTTTCTTTCTACTTTCTTTCTTTCTTCTTTCTTTCTTTCTTCTTTCTTTCTTTCTTTTTTCTTACTTCTTTCTTTCTTTCTTCTTTCTTTCTTACTTCTTTCTTTCTTTTTTCTTTCGACTTTCTTTCTTCTTTCTTTCTTCTTTCTTTCTTACTATTTTCTTACTTTTTTCTTTCTTATTTATAATTCTGTCTTTCTTCTTTCTGTCTTCTTTCTTACTTCTTTCTTTCTTTTTTCTTTCTTCTTTTTTAATTATTTCTTTTTTTTCTTTATTATTTTTTTCTTTTTTTTCTCTCTTCTTTCATTTTTCTTTCTTTCTTCTTTCATTCTTCTTTCTTTCTTTCTTCTTTCTTTCTTCTTTCTTTCTTCTTTCTTCTTTCTTTCTTCTTTCTTCTTTCTTTCTTCTTTCTTTCTTCTTTCTTTCTTCTTTCTTTCTTCTTTCTTTCTTTCTTCTTTCTTTCTTACTTCTTTCTTCCTTCTTTCTTTCTTCTTTCTTCTTCCTTTCTTCTCTCTTTCTTCATTCTTTCTTTCATTCTTCTTTCTTTCTTCTTTCTTTCTTTCTTTCTTCTTTCTTAGTTTCTTCTTTCTTCATTCTTTCTTTCTTCTTTCATTCTTAATTCTTTCTTCCTTCTTTCTTTCTTTCTTCTTTCCTTCTTCTTTCTTTCTTCTTTCTTTCTTCTTTCTTACTTCTTTCTTTCTTCTTCCTTTCTTCTTTCTGTCTTCTTTCTTAATTCTTTCTTTCTTCCTTCTTTGTTTCTTCTTTGTTTCTTCTTTCTTTCTTCTTTGTTTCTTCTTTGCTTCTTCTTTCTTTCTTCTTTCTTTCTTCTTTCTTTCTTCTTTGTTTCTTCTTTCTTTCTTCTTTCTTTCTTCTCTCTTCCTTTCTTCTTTCTTTCTTTCTTCTTTCTTTCTTCTTTCTTTCTTCTTTCTTTCTTTCTACTTTCTTTCTTTCTTCATTCTTTCTTTCTTCTTTCTTTCTTCTTTCTTTCTATTTCTTTATTTCTTATTTCTTTCTTCTCTTTCTTTCTTCTTTCTTTCTTTCTTCTTTCTTTCTTCTTTCTGTCTTCTTTCTTTCTTCTTTCTTTCCTTCTTTCTTCTTTATTTCTACTTTCTTTCTTATTTCTTTCTTTCTTCTTTCTTACTTTCTTTCTTCTTTCTTCCTTTCTTCTTTCTTTCTTCTTTCTTTCTTTCTTCTTTCTTTCTTACTATTTTCTTACTTTTTTCTTTCTTATTTATAATTCTGTCTTTCTTCTTTCTGTCTTCTTTCTTACTTCTTTCTTTCTTTTTTCTTTCTTCTTTTTTAATTATTTCTTTTTTTTCTTTATTATTTTTTTCTTTTTTTCTTTCTTCTTTCATTTTTCTTTCTTTCTTCTTTCTTTCTTCTTTCTTCTTTCTTTCTTCTTTCTTTCTTCTTTCTTCTTTCTTTCTTCTTTCTTTCTTTCTTTCTTTCTTCTTTCTTTCTTACTTCTTTCTTTCTTACTTCTTTCTTCCTTCTTTCTTTCTTCTTTCTTCTCTCTTTCTTCTCTCTTTCTTTTTGCTTTCTTTTTCTTTCTTCTTTCTTTCTTTCTTCTTTCTTTATTACTTCTTTCTTACTTCTTTCTTTCTTCTTTCTTTCTTTCTGCTTTCTTTCTTCTTTCTTTCTTTCTTTTTTTCTTACTTCTTTCATTCTTTCTTCTTTCTTTCTTACTTTTCTTTCTTTTTAGTTTTTTTTTCTTTCTTCTGTCTTTCTTTCTTCTTTCTTTCTTTCTTATTTCTTCTTTCTTTCTTCTTTCTTCCTTCTTTCTTTCTTCTTTCTTTCTTACTTCTTTCTTACTTCTTTCTTTCTTATTTATAATTCTGTCTTTCTTCTTTCTGTCTTCTTTCTTGCTTCTTTCTTTCTTACTTCTTTCTTACTTCTTTCTTTCTTCTTTCTTTATTTCTTCTTTCTTTCTTCTTTCTTTCTTCTTCCTTTCTTCTTTCTTACTTCTTTCTTTCTTCTTTCTTTCTTCTTTCTTTCTTTCTTCTTTCTTTCTTTCATCTTTCTTACTTCGTTCTTCTTTCTTTCTTCTTTCTTTCTTTTTTCTTCTTCTTTCTTTCTTCTTTCTTTTTTCTTACTTCTTTCTTTCTTCTTTCTTTATTCTTTCTTTCTACATTCTTTCTGGTTTCTTCTTTCTTTCTTCTTTCTTTCTTCTTTCTTTCTTCTTTCTTTCTTCTTTCTGTCTTCTTTCTTACTTCTTTCTTTCTTCTTTCTTTCTTCTTTCTTTCTTTCTTTCTTCTTTCTTTCTTCTTTCTTTCTTATTTCTTTCTTTCTCCTTTCTTTCTTCTTTCTTTCTTATTTCTTTCGTTCTTCTTTCCTTCTTTCTTGTTTCTTACTTCTTTCTTTGTTTCTTCTTTCTTTCATACTTCTTTCTTTCTTTCTTCTTTCTTTTTTCTCTTTTTTCTTACCTCTTTCTTTCTTCTTTCTTTCTTACTTCTTTCTTACTTCTTCCTTTCTTCTTTCTTCTTTCTTCTTTCTTTCTTCTTTCTTTCTTTCTTTTTTTCTTACTTCTTTCATTCTTTCTTATTTCTTTCTTACTTCTTTCTTTCTTTTTAGTTTTTTTTTCTTTCTTCTTTCTTTCTTCTTTCTTTCTTACTTCTTTCTTACTTCTTTCTTTCTTCTTTCTTCTTTCCTCTTTCTTTCTTCTTTTTTTCTTCTTTCCTTCTTCTTTCTTCATTCTTTCTTCTTTCTTCCTTTCTTCTTTCTTTCTTCTTTCTTTCTTTCTTCTTTCTTTCTTTCTTCTTTCTTCTTTCTTTCTTCTTTCTTTCTTTCTTCTTTATTTCTTCTTTCTTTCTTCTTTCTTTCATGTTTCTTTCTTCTTTCTTTCATCTTTCTTTCTTCTTTCTTTATTCAATCTCTCTTCTTTCTTTCTTTCTTCTTTCTTTCTTCTTTCTTTCTTTCTTTCTTCTTCTTTCTTCTTTCTTTCTTCTTTCTTTCTTCTTTCTTCTTCCTTTCTTCTTCCTTTCATCATTCTTTCTTCTTTCTTTCTTTCTTCTTTCTTTCTTCTTTCTTTCTTTCTTCTTTCTTTCTTATTTCTTCTTTCTTTCTTCTTCCTTTCATCATTCTTTCTTCTTTCTTTCTTTCTTCTTTCTTTCTTCTTTCTTTCTTTCTTATTTCTTTCTTCTTTCTTTCTTTCTTCTTTCTTTCTTCTTTCTTCATTCCTTCTTCTTCCTTTCATCATTCTTTCTTCTTTCTTTCTTACTTCTTTCTTTCTTCTTTCTTTCTTTCTTCTTCCTTTCTTCTTTCTTTCTTCTTTCTTTCTTCTTTCTTTCTTCTTTTTTCTTTCTTTCTTTCTTCTTTCTTTCTTCTTACTTCTTTCTTTCTTGTATCATTCTTTCTTCTTTCTTTCTTCTTTCTTTCTTCTTTCTCTCTTATTTCTTATTTCTTTCTTTCTTCTTTCTTCTTTCTTTCTTCTTTATTTCTTCTTTCTTTCTTCTTTCTTTCTTCTTTCTTACTTCATTCTTTCTTTCTTCTTTCATTCTTAATTCCTTCTTAATTCTTTCTTTCTTTTTTCTCTCTTTCTTCTTTCTTTCTTTCTTTCTTCTTACTTCTTTCTTTCTTCTTTCTTTCTTTCTTTCTTCTTTCTTTCTTCTTCCTTTCTTTCTTCTTTCTTTCTTCTTTCTTTCTTCTTTCATTCTTCTTTCTTCTTTCTTCTTTATTTCTTCTTTCTTTCTTCTTTCTTTCTTCTTTCTTACTTCATTCTTTCTTTCTTCTTTCATTCTTAATTCCTTCTTACTTCTTTCTTTCTTCTTTCTTTCTTCTATCTTTCTTCTTTCTTTCTTCTTTCTTTCTTTCTTCTTTCTTCCTTTCTTCTTTCTTTCTTTTTTCTTTCTTTCTACTTTCTTTCTTTCTTCTTTCTTTCTTCTTTCTTTCTTTCTTTTTTCTTACTTCTTTCTTTCTTTCTTCTTTCTTTCTTACTTCTTTCTTTCTTTTTTCTTTCGACTTTCTTTCTTCTTTCTTTCTTCTTTCTTTCTTACTATTTTCTTACTTTTTTCTTTCTTATTTATAATTCTGTCTTTCTTCTTTCTGTCTTCTTTCTTACTTCTTTCTTTCTTTTTTCTTTCTTCTTTTTTAATTATTTCTTTTTTTTCTTTATTATTTTTTCCTTTTTTTTCCCTCTTCTTTCATTTTTCTTTCTTTCTTCTTTCATTCTTCTTTCTTTCTTTCTTCTTTCTTTCTTCTTTCTTTCTTCTTTCTTTCTTCTTTCTTTCTTCTTTCTTCTTTCTTTCTTCTTTCTTTCTTCTTTCTTCTTTCTTTCTTCTTTCTTTCTTCTTTCTTTCTTTCTTCTTTCTTTCTTACTTCTTTCTTCCTTCTTTCTTTCTTCTTTCTTCTTCCTTTCTTCTCTCTTTCTTCATTCTTTCTTTCATTCTTCTTTCTTTCTTCTTTCTTTCTTTCTTTCTTCTTTCTTAGTTTCTTCTTTCTTCATTCTTTCTTTCTTCTTTCATTCTTAATTCTTTCTTCCTTCTTTCTTTCTTTCTTCTTTCCTTCTTCTTTCTTTCTTCTTTCTTTCTTCTTTCTTGCTTCTTTCTTTCTTCTTCCTTTCTTCTTTCTGTCTTCTTTCTTAATTCTTTCTTTCTTCCTTCTTTGTTTCTTCTTTGTTTCTTCTTTCTTTCTTCTTTGTTTCTTCTTTGTTTCTTCTTTCTTTCTTCTTTCTTTCTTCTTTCTTTCTTCTTTCTTTCTTCTCTCTTCCTTTCTTCTTTCTTTCTTTCTTCTTTCTTTCTTCTTTCTTTCTTCTTTCTTTCTTTCTACTTTCTTTCTTTCTTCATTCTTTCTTTCTTCTTTCTTTCTTCTTTCTATTTCTTTATTTCTTATTTCTTTCTTCTCTTTCTTTCTTCTTTCTTTCTTTCTTCTTTCTTTCTTCTTTCTGTCTTCTTTCTTTCTTCTTTCTTTCCTTCTTTCTTCTTTATTTCTACTTTCTTTCTTATTTCTTTCTTTCTTCTTTCTTACTTTCTTTCTTCTTTCTTCCTTTCTTCTTTCTTTCTTCTTTCTTTCTTTCTTCTTTCTTTCTTACTATTTTCTTACTTTTTTCTTTCTTATTTATAATTCTGTCTTTCTTCTTTCTGTCTTCTTTCTTACTTCTTTCTTTCTTTTTTCTTTCTTCTTTTTTAATTATTTCTTTTTTTTCTTTATTATTTTTTTTTTCCTTTCTTCTTTCATTTTTCTTTCTTTCTTCTTTCTTTCTTCTTTCTTCTTTCTTTCTTCTTTCTTTCTTCTTTCTTCTATCTTTCTTCTTTCTTTCTTCTTTCTTTCTTTCTTCTTTCTTTCTTACTTCTTTCTTCCTTCTTTCTTTCTTCTTTCTTCTCTCTTTCTTCTCTCTTTCTTTTTGCTTTCTTTTTTCTTTCTTTCTTCTTTCTTTCTTTCTTTCCTCTTTCTTTCTTCTTTCTTTCTTTCTTCTTTCTTTATTACTTCTTTCTTACTTCTTTCTTTCTTCTTTCTTTCTTTCTGCTTTCTTTCTTCTTTCTTTCTTTCTTTTTTTCTTACTTCTTTCATTCTTTCTTCTTTCTTTCTTACTTCTTTCTTTCTTTTTAG
This sequence comes from Columba livia, assembly GCF_036013475.1. Classification (NCBI taxonomy): domain Eukaryota; kingdom Metazoa; phylum Chordata; class Aves; order Columbiformes; family Columbidae; genus Columba; species Columba livia. The sequence continues at coordinate 23,343 of NW_027043763.1, forward strand.
TTTTTTTTTTTTTCTTTCTTCTGTCTTTCTTTCTTCTTTCTTTCTTTCTTATTTCTTCTTTCTTTCTTCTTTCTTCCTTCTTTCTTTCTTCTTTCTTTCTTACTTCTTTCTTACTTCTTTCTTTCTTCTTTCTTTCTTTCTTCTTTCTTTCTTATTTCTTCTTTCTTTCTTCTTCCTTTCATCATTCTTTCTTCTTTCTTTCTTTCTTCTTTCTTTCTTCTTTCTTTCTTTCTTCTTTCTTTCTTCTTTCTTTCTTTCTTCTTTCTTTCTTATTTCTTCTTTCTTTCTTCTTCCTTTCATCATTCTTTCTTCTTTCTTTCTTTCTTCTTTCTTTCTTCTTTCTTTCTTTCTTATTTCTTTCGTCTTTCTTTCTTTCTTCTTTCTTCATTCCTTCTTCTTCCTTTCATCATTCTTTCTTCTTTCTTTCTTACTTCTTTCTTTCTTCTTTCTTTCTTTCTTCTTCCTTTCTTCTTTCTTTCTTCTTTCTTTCTTCTTTCTTTCTTCTTTCTTTCTTCTTTTTTCTTTCTTTCTTTCTTCTTTCTTTCTTCTTACTTCTTTCTTTCTTCTATCATTCTTTCTTCTTTCTTTCTTCTTTCTTTCTTCTTTCTCTCTTATTTCTTATTTCTTTCTTTCTTCTTTCTTCTTTCTTTCTTCTTTATTTCTTCTTTCTTTCTTCTTTCTTTCTTCTTTCTTACTTCATTCTTTCTTTCTTCTTTCATTCTTAATTCCTTCTTACTTCTTTCTTTCTTTTTTCTCTCTTTCTTCTTTCTTTCTTTCTTTCTTCTTACTTCTTTCTTTCTTCTTTCTTTCTTTCTTTCTTCTTTCTTTCTTCTTCCTTTCTTTCTTCTTTCTTTCTTCTTTCTTTCTTCTTTCCTTCTTCTTTCTTCTTTCTTTCTTCTTTCTTTCTTCTTTCTTACTTCATTCTTTCTTTCTTCTTTCATTCTTAATTCCTTCTTACTTCTTTCTTTCTTCTTTCTTTCTTCTATCTTTCTTCTTTCTTTCTTCTTTCTTTCTTTCTTCTTTCTTCCTTTCTTCTTTCTTTCTTTTTTCTTTCTTTCTACTTTCTTTCTTTCTTCTTTCTTTCTTTCTTCTTTCTTTCTTACTTCTTTCTTTCTTTTTTCTTTCTACTTTCTTTCTTCTTTCTTTCTTCTTTCTTTCTTACTATTTTCTTACTTTTTTCTTTCTTATTTATAATTCTGTCTTTCTTCTTTCTGTCTTCTTTCTTACTTCTTTCTTTCTTTTTTCTTTCTTCTTTTTTAATTATTTCTTTTTTTTCTTTATTATTTTTTTCTTTTTTTTTCTCTCTTCTTTCATTTTTCTTTCTTTCTTCTTTCATTCTTCTTTCTTTCTTTCTTCTTTCTTTCTTCTTTCTTTCTTCTTTCTTTCTTCTTTCTTTCTTCTTTCTTCTTTCTTTCTTCTTTCTTTCTTCTTTCTTCTTTCTTTCTTCTTTCTTTCTTCTTTCTTTCTTTCTTCTTTCTTTCTTACTTCTTTCTTCCTTCTTTCTTTCTTCTTTCTTCTTCCTTTCTTCTCTCTTTCTTCATTCTTTCTTTCATTCTTCTTTCTTTCTTCTTTCTTTCTTTCTTTCTTCTTTCTTAGTTTCTTCTTTCTTCATTCTTTCTTTCTTCTTTCATTCTTAATTCTTTCTTCCTTCTTTCTTTTTTTCTTCTTTCCTTCTTCTTTCTTTCTTCTTTCTTTCTTCTTTCTTTCTTCTTTCTTTCTATTTCTTTATTTCTTATTTCTTTCTTCTCTTTCTTTCTTCTTTCTTTCTTCTTTCTGTCTTCTTTCTTTCTTCTTTCTTTCCTTCTTTCTTCTTTATTTCTACTTTCTTTCTTATTTCTTTCTTTCTTCTTTCTTACTTTCTTTCTTCTTTCTTCCTTTCTTCTTTCTTTCTTCTTTCTTTCTTTCTTTCTTCTTTCTTACTATTTTCTTACTTTTTTCTTTCTTATTTATAATTCTGTCTTTCTTCTTTCTGTCTTCTTTCTTACTTCTTTCTTTCTTTTTTCTTTCTTCTTTTTTAATTATTTCTTTTTTTTTCTTTATTATTTTTTTTTTCCTTTCTTCTTTCTTTTTTCTTTCTTTCTTCTTTCTTTCTTTCTTTCCTCTTTCTTTCTTCTTTCTTTCTTTCTTCTTTCTTTATTACTTCTTTCTTACTTCTTTCTTTCTTCTTTCTTTCTTTCTGCTTTCTTTCTTCTTTCTTTCTTTCTTTTTTTCTTACTTCTTTCATTCTTTCTTCTTTCTTTCTTACTTCTTTCTTTCTTTTTAGTTTTTTTTTTTTCTTTCTTCTGTCTTTCTTTCTTCTTTCTTTCTTTCTTATTTGTTCTTTCTTTCTTCTTTCTTCCTTCTTTCTTTCTTCTTTCTTTCTTACTTCTTTCTTACTTCTTTCTTTCTTATTTATAATTCTGTCTTTCTTCTTTCTGTCTTCTTTCTTGCTTCTTTCTTTCTTACTTCTTTCTTACTTCTTTCTTTCTTCTTTATTTATTTCTTCTTTCTTTCTTCTTTCTTTCTTCTTCCTTTCTTCTTTCTTACTTCTTTCTTTCTTCTTTCTTTCTTCTTTCTTTCTTTCTTCTTTCTTTCTTTCATCTTTCTTACTTCGTTCTTCTTTCTTTCTTCTTTCTTTCTTCTTTCTTCTTCTTTCTTTCTTCTTTCTTTTTTCTTACTTCTTTCTTTCTTCTTTCTTTATTCTTTCTTTCTACATTCTTTCTGGTTTCTTCTTTCGTTCTTCTTTCTTTCTTCTTTCTTTCTTCTTTCTTTCTTCTTTCTGTCTTCTTTCTTACTTCTTTCTTTCTTCTTTCTTTCTTCTTTCTTTCTTTCTTTCTTCTTTCTTTCTTCTTTCTTTCTTATTTCTTTCTTTCTCCTTCCTTTCTTCTTTCTTTCTTATTTCTTTCGTTCTTCTTTCCTTCTTTCTTGTTTCTTACTTCTTTCTTTGTTTCTTCTTTCTTTCATACTTCTTTGTTTCTTTCTTCTTTCTTTTTTCTCTTTTTCCTTACCTCTTTCTTTCTTCTTTCTTTCTTACTTCTTTCTTACTTCTTTCTTTCTTCTTTCTTCTTTCTTCTTTCTTTCTTCTTTCTTTCTTTCTTTTTTTCTTACTTCTTTCATTCTTTCTTATTTCTTTCTTACTTCTTTCTTTCTTTTTAGTTTTTTTTTTCTTTCTTCTTTCTTTCTTCTTTCTTTCTTCTTTCTTTCTTACTTCTTTCTTAATTCTTCCTTTCTTCTTTCTTCTTTCCTCTTTCTTTCTTCTTTCTTTCTTTCTTCTTTCTTTCTTTCTTCTTTCTTCTTTCTTTCTTCTTTCTTTCTTTCTTCTTTCTTTCTTCTCTCTTTCTTCTTTCTTTCATGTTTCTTTCTTCTTTCTTTCATCTTTCTTTCTTCTTTCTTTATTCAATCTCTCTTCTTTCTTTCTTTCTTCTTTCTTTCTTCTTTCTTTCTTTCTTTCTTCTTTCTTTCTTCTTTCTTTCTTTCTTCTTTCTTTCTTCTTTCTTTCTTTCTTCTTTCTTTCTTATTTCTTCTTTCCTTCTTCTTCCTTTCATCATTCTTTCTTCTTTCTTTCTTTCTTCTTTCTTTCTTCTTTCTTTCTTTCTTATTTCTTTCTTCTTTCTTTCTTCTTTCTTCATTCCTTCTTCTTCCTTTCATCATTCTTTCTTCTTTCTTTCTTACTTCTTTCTTTCTTCTTTCTTTCTTTCTTCTTCCTTTCTTCTTTCTTTCTTCTTTCTTTCTTCTTTCTTTCTTCTTTCTTTCTTCTTTCTTTCTTCTTTCTTTCTTCTTTCTTTTTTCTTTCTTCTTTATTTCTTCTTTACTTCTTCTTTCTTCTTTCTTTCTTTCGTCTTTCTTTCTTTCTTTCTTTCTTTCTTCTTGCTTCTTTCTCTCTTTCTTTCTTCTTTCTTTCTTGCTTCTTTCTTTCTTACTTCTTTCTTACTTCTTTCTTTCTTCTTTCTTTCTTACATCTTTCTTTCTTCTTTCTTTCTTTCTTCTTTCTTTCTTCTTTCTTTCTTCTTTCATTCTTCTTTCTTTCTTCTTTCTTTTTTCTTTCTTTCTTCTTTATTTCTTCTTTATTTCTTCTTTCTTCTTTCTTTCTTTCTTCTTTCTTTCTTCTTTCTTCTTTCTTTCTTCTTCCTTTCATCATTCTTTCTTTCTTCTTTCTTTCTTCTTTCTTTCTTCTTTCTTTCTTCTTTCTTTCTTCTTTCTTCTTTCTTCTTTCTTTCTTCTTTCTTCCTTTCTTCTGTCTTTCTTCGTTCTTTCTTTCTTCTTTCATTCTTTCTTCTTTCTTTCTTTCTTCTTTCTTCCTTTCTTCTTTCTTTCTCTTTTCTTTCTTTCTTCTTTCTTTCTTACTTCTTTCTTACTTCTTTCTTACTTCTTTCTTTCTTCTTTCTTTTTTCTTCTTTCTTTCTTCTTTCTTTATTCTTTCTTTCTTCATTCTTTCTGGTTTCTTCTTTCTTTCTTATTTCTTTCTTCTTTCTTTCTTTCTTCTTTCTTTCTTTCTTCTTTCTTACTTCGTTCTTCTTTCTTTCTTCTTTCTTTCTTCTTCCTTTCTTCTTCCTTTCTTACTTCTTTCTTTCTTCTTTCTTTCTTTCTTCTTTCTTTCTTCTTTCTTTCTTTCTTCTTTCTTTCTTCTTTCTTTCTGCTTTCTTTCTTTCTTCTTTCTTTCTTTCTTATTTTTTTCTTCTCTTTCTTTCTTTCTTTCTTTCTTCTTTATTTCTTCTTTCTTTCTTCTTTCTGTCTTTTTTCTTTCGACTTTCTTTCTTCTTTCTTTCTTCTTTCTTTCTTACTTCTTTCTTTCATCTTTCTTACTTCTTTCTTTCTTCTTTCTGTCTTCTTTCTTAATTCTTTCTTTATTTTTTCTTTCTTCTTTCATTCTTCTTTCTTTCTTTCTTTCTTTCTTCTTTCGTTCTTCTTTCTTTCTTTATTAATTCTTTCGTTCTTCTTTCTGTCTTCTTTCTTACTTCTTTCTTTCTTCTTTCTTTGTTTTTCTTTCTTTCTTTTTTCTTTCATACTTCTTTCTTTCTTCTTTCTTTCTTCTTTCTTTCTTCTTTCCTTACTTCTTTCTTTCATCTTTCTTTCTTGCTTCTTTCTTAATTCTTTTTCTTTCGTTCTTCTCTCTTTCTTCTTTCTTTCTTCTTTCTTTCTTCTTTCTTACTTCTTTCTTTCCTTCTTCTTTCTTTCTTACTTCTTTCTTACTTCTTTCTTTCTTCTTTCTTACTTCTTTCGTTCTTCTTTCTTTCTTCTTTCTTACTTCTTTCTTTCTTTCTTCTTTCTTTCTTCTTTCTTTCTTCCTTTCTTCTTTGTTTCTTCTTTCTTTCTTCTTTCTTTCTTCTTTCTTTCTTCTTTCTTTATTCTTTCTTCTTTCTTTCTTCTTTCTTTCTTCTTCCTTTCTTCTTTCTTTCTTCTTTCTTTCTTCTTTGTTTCTTCTTTCTTTCTTCTTTCTTTCTCCTTTCTTTTTTATTTCTTTCTTCTTTATTTCTTCTTTACTTCTTCTTTCTTCTTTCTTTCTTTCTTCTTTCTTTCTTTCGTCTTTCTTTCTTTCTTTCTTCCTTCTTGCTTCTTTCTCTCTTTCTTTCTTCTTTCTTTCTTGCTTCTTTCTTTCTTACTTCTTTCTTACATCTTTCTTTCTTCTTTCTTTCTTTCTTCTTTCTTTCTTCTTTCTTTCTTCTTTCATTCTTTTTCTTTCTTTTTTCTTTTTTCTTTCTTTCTTATTTATTTCTTCTTTATTTCTTCTTTTTTTTTTCTTTCTTTCTTCTTTCTTTCTTCTTTCTTCTTTCTTTCTTCTTCCTTTCATCATTCTTTCTTTCTTCTTTCTTTCTTCTTTCTTTCTTCTTTCTTTCTTCTTTCTTCTTTCTTCTTTCTTTCTTCTTTCTTCCTTTCTTCTTTCTTTCTTCGTTCTTTCTTTCTTCTTTCATTCTTTCTTCTTTCTTTCTTTCTTCTTTCTTCCTTTCTTCTTTCTTTCTTTTTTTCTTTCTTTCTTCTTTCTTTCTTACTTCTTTCTTACTTCTTTCTTACTTCTTTCTTTCTTCTTTCTTTTTTCTTCTTTCTTTCTTCTTTCTTTATTCTTTCTTTCTTCATTCTTTCTGGTTTCTTCTTTCTTTCTTATTTCTTTCTTCTTTCTTTCTTTCTTCTTTCTTTCTTTCTTCTTTCTTACTTCGTTCTTCTTTCTTTCTTCTTTCTTTCTTCTTCCTTTCTTCTTCCTTTCTTACTTCTTCCTTTCTTCTTTCTTTCTTTCTTTCTTCTTTCTTTCTTCTTTCTTTCTTTCTTCTTTCTTTCTTCTTTCTTTCTGCTTTCTTTCTTTCTTCTTTCTTTCTTTCTTATTTTTTCTTCTCTTTCTTTCTTTCTTTCTTTCTTTCTTTCTTCTTTATTTCTTCTTTCTTCTTTCTGTCTTTTTTCTTTCGACTTTCTTTCTTCTTTCTTTCTTCTTTCTTTCTTACTTCTTTCTTTCATCTTTCTTACTTCTTTCTTTCTTCTTTCTGTCTTCTTTCTTAATTCTTTCTTTATTTTTTCTTTCTTCTTTCATTCTTCTTTCTTTCTTTCTTTCTTTCTTTCTTTCATCTTTCGTTCTTCTTTCTTTCTTTATAATTCTTTCGTTCTTCTTTCTGTCTTCTTTCTTACTTCTTTCTTTCTTCTTTCTTTGTTTTTCTTTCTTTCTTTTTTCTTTCATACTTCTTTCTTTCTTCTTTCTTTCTTCTTTCTTTCTTCTTTCCTTACTTCTTTCTTTCATCTTTCTTTCTTGCTTCTTTCTTAATTCTTTCTTTCTTCTTTCGTTCTTCTCTCTTTCTTCTTTCTTTCTTCTTTCTTTCTTCTTTCTTACTTCTTTCTTTCCTTCTTCTTTCTTTCTTACTTCTTTCTTACTTCTTTCTTACTTCTTTCGTTCTTCTTTCTTTCTTCTTTCTTACTTCTTTCTTTCTTTCTTCTTTCTTTCTTCTTTCTTTCTTTCTTCTTCCTTTCTTCTTTGTTTCTTCTTTGTTTCTTCTTTCTTCTTTCTTTCTTCTTTCTTTATTCTTTCTTTCTTCTTTCTTTCTTCTTTCTTTCTTCTTTCTTTCTTCTTTCTTTCTTATTTCTTTCTTTCTTCTTTCTTTCTTTCTTACTTCTTTCTTTCTTCTTTCTTTCTTTCTTCTTTCTTTCTTATTTCTTCTTTCTTTCTTCTTCCTTTCATCATTCTTTCTTCTTTCTTTCTTTCTTCTTTCTTTCTTCTTTCTTTCTTTCTTCTTTCTTTCTTCTTTCTTTCTTTCTTCTTTCTTTCTTATTTCTTCTTTCTTTCTTCTTCCTTTCATCATTCTTTCTTCTTTCTTTCTTTCTTCTTTCTTTCTTCTTTCTTTCTTTCTTATTTCTTTCGTCTTTCTTTCTTTCTTCTTTCTTCATTCCTTCTTCTTCCTTTCATCATTCTTTCTTCTTTCTTTCTTACTTCTTTCTTTCTTCTTTCTTTCTTTCTTCTTCCTTTCTTCTTTCTTTCTTCTTTCTTTCTTCTTTCTTTCTTCTTTCTTTCTTCTTTTTTCTTTCTTTCTTTCTTCTTTCTTTCTTCTTACTTCTTTCTTTCTTCTATCATTCTTTCTTCTTTCTTTCTTCTTTCTTTCTTCTTTCTCTCTCTTATTTCTTATTTCTTTCTTTCTTCTTTCTTCTTTCTTTCTTCTTTATTTCTTCTTTCTTTCTTCTTCCTTTCTTTCTTCTTTCTTTCTTCTTTCTTTCTTCTTTCATTCTTCTTTCTTCTTTCTTCTTCTTTCTTTCTTCTTTCTTACTTCATTCTTTCTTTCTTCTTTCATTCTTAATTCCTTCTTACTTCTTTCTTTCTTCTTTCTTTCTTCTATCTTTCTTCTTTCTTTCTTCTTTCTTTCTTTCTTCTTTCTTCCTTTCTTCTTTCTTTCTTTTTTCTTTCTTTCTACTTTCTTTCTTTCTTCTTTCTTTCTTTCTTCTTTCTTTCTTACTTCTTTCTTTCTTTTTTCTTTCGACTTTCTTTCTTCTTTCTTTCTTCTTTCTTTCTTACTATTTTCTTACTTTTTTCTTTCTTATTTATAATTCTGTCTTTCTTCTTTCTGTCTTCTTTCTTACTTCTTTCTTTCTTTTTTCTTTCTTCTTTTTTAATTATTTCTTTTTTTTCTTTATTATTTTTTTCTTTTTTTTTCTCTCTTCTTTCATTTTTCTTTCTTTCTTCTTTCATTCTTCTTTCTTTCTTTCTTCTTTCTTTCTTCTTTCTTTCTTCTTTCTTTCTTCTTTCTTTCTTCTTTCTTTCTTCTTTCTTTCTTCTTTCTTCTTTCTTTCTTCTTTCTTTCTTCTTTCTTCTTTCTTTCTTCTTTCTTTCTTCTTTCTTTCTTTCTTCTTTCTTTCTTACTTCTTTCTTCCTTCTTTCTTTCTTCTTTCTTCTTCCTTTCTTCTCTCTTTCTTCATTCTTTCTTTCATTCTTCTTTCTTTCTTCTTTCTTTCTTTCTTTCTTCTTTCTTAGTTTCTTCTTTCTTCATTCTTTCTTTCTTCTTTCATTCTTAATTCTTTCTTCCTTCTTTCTTTTTTCTTCTTTCCTTCTTCTTTCTTTCTTCTTTCTTCTTCTTTCTTTCTTCTTTCTTTCTATTTCTTTATTTCTTATTTCTTTCTTCTCTTTCTTTCTTCTTTCTTTCTTCTTTCTGTCTTCTTTCTTTCTTCTTTCTTTCCTTCTTTCTTCTTTATTTCTACTTTCTTTCTTATTTCTTTCTTTCTTCTTTCTTACTTTCTTTCTTCTTTCTTACTTTCTTTCTTCTTTCTTCCTTTCTTCTTTCTTTCTTCTTTCTTTCTTTCTTTCTTCTTTCTTACTATTTTCTTACTTTTTTCTTTCTTATTTATAATTCTGTCTTTCTTCTTTCTGTCTTCTTTCTTACTTCTTTCTTTCTTTTTTCTTTCTTCTTTTTTAATTATTTCTTTTTTTTTCTTTATTATTTTTTTTTTTCCTTTCTTCTTTCTTTTTTCTTTCTTTCTTCTTTCTTTATTACTTCTTTCTTACTTCTTTCTTTCTTCTTTCTTTCTTTCTGCTTTCTTTCTTCTTTCTTTCTTTCTTCTTTCTTTATTACTTCTTTCTTACTTCTTTCTTTCTTCTTTCTTTCTTTCTGCTTTCTTTCTTCTTTCTTTCTTTCTTTTTTTCTTACTTCTTTCATTCTTTCTTCTTTCTTTCTTACTTCTTTCTTTCTTTTTAGTTTTTTTTTTTCTTTCTTCTGTCTTTCTTTCTTCTTTCTTTCTTTCTTATTTCTTCTTTCTTTCTTCTTTCTTCCTTCTTTCTTTCTTCTTTCTTTCTTACTTCTTTCTTACTTCTTTCTTTCTTATTTATAATTCTGTCTTTCTTCTTTCTGTCTTCTTTCTTGCTTCTTTCTTTCTTACTTCTTTCTTACTTCTTTCTTTCTTCTTTCTTTATTTCTTCTTTCTTTCTTCTTTCTTTCTTCTTCCTTTCTTCTTTCTTACTTCTTTCTTTCTTCTTTCTTTCTTCTTTCTTTCTTTCTTCTTTCTTTCTTTCATCTTTCTTACTTCGTTCTTCTTTCTTTCTTCTTTCTTTCTTCTTTCTTCTTCTTTCTTTCTTCTTTCTTTTTTCTTACTTCTTTCTTTCTTCTTTCTTTATTCTTTCTTTCTACATTCTTTCTGGTTTCTTCTTTCGTTCTTCTTTCTTTCTTCTTTCTTTCTTTTTTCTTTCTTCTTTCTTTCTTCTTTCTTTCTTCTTCCTTTCTTCTTTCTTTCTTCTTTCTTTCTTCTTTCTTTCTTCTTTTTTCTTTCTTTCTTTCTTCTTTCTTTCTTCTTACTTCTTTCTTTCTTGTATCATTCTTTCTTCTTTCTTTCTTCTTTCTTTCTTCTTTCTCTCTTATTTCTTATTTCTTTCTTTCTTCTTTCTTCTTTCTTTCTTCTTTATTTCTTCTTTCTTTCTTCTTTCTTTCTTCTTTCTTACTTCATTCTTTCTTTCTTCTTTCATTCTTAATTCCTTCTTAATTCTTTCTTTCTTTTTTCTCTCTTTCTTCTTTCTTTCTTTCTTTCTTCTTACTTCTTTCTTTCTTCTTTCTTTCTTTCTTTCTTCTTTCTTTCTTCTTCCTTTCTTTCTTCTTTCTTTCTTCTTTCTTTCTTCTTTCATTCTTCTTTCTTCTTTCTTCTTTATTTCTTCTTTCTTTCTTCTTTCTTTCTTCTTTCTTACTTCATTCTTTCTTTCTTCTTTCATTCTTAATTCCTTCTTACTTCTTTCTTTCTTCTTTCTTTCTTCTATCTTTCTTCTTTCTTTCTTCTTTCTTTCTTTCTTCTTTCTTCCTTTCTTCTTTCTTTCTTTTTTCTTTCTTTCTACTTTCTTTCTTTCTTCTTTCTTTCTTTCTTCTTTCTTTCTTTCTTTTTTCTTACTTCTTTCTTTCTTTCTTCTTTCTTTCTTACTTCTTTCTTTCTTTTTTCTTTCGACTTTCTTTCTTCTTTCTTTCTTCTTTCTTTCTTACTATTTTCTTACTTTTTTCTTTCTTATTTATAATTCTGTCTTTCTTCTTTCTGTCTTCTTTCTTACTTCTTTCTTTCTTTTTTCTTTCTTCTTTTTTAATTATTTCTTTTTTTTCTTTATTATTTTTTTCTTTTTTTCTCTCTTCTTTCATTTTTCTTTCTTTCTTCTTTCATTCTTCTTTCTTTCTTTCTTCTTTCTTTCTTCTTTCTTTCTTCTTTCTTCTTTCTTTCTTCTTTCTTCTTTCTTTCTTCTTTCTTTCTTCTTTCTTTCTTCTTTCTTTCTTTCTTCTTTCTTTCTTACTTCTTTCTTCCTTCTTTCTTTCTTCTTTCTTCTTCCTTTCTTCTCTCTTTCTTCATTCTTTCTTTCATTCTTCTTTCTTTCTTCTTTCTTTCTTTCTTTCTTCTTTCTTAGTTTCTTCTTTCTTCATTCTTTCTTTCTTCTTTCATTCTTAATTCTTTCTTCCTTCTTTCTTTCTTTCTTCTTTCCTTCTTCTTTCTTTCTTCTTTCTTTCTTCTTTCTTACTTCTTTCTTTCTTCTTCCTTTCTTCTTTCTGTCTTCTTTCTTAATTCTTTCTTTCTTCCTTCTTTGTTTCTTCTTTGTTTCTTCTTTCTTTCTTCTTTGTTTCTTCTTTGTTTCTTCTTTCTTTCTTCTTTCTTTCTTCTTTCTTTCTTCTTTGTTTCTTCTTTCTTTCTTCTTTCTTTCTTCTCTCTTCCTTTCTTCTTTCTTTCTTTCTTCTTTCTTTCTTCTTTCTTTCTTCTTTCTTTCTTTCTACTTTCTTTCTTTCTTCATTCTTTCTTTCTTCTTTCTTTCTTCTTTCTTTCTATTTCTTTATTTCTATTTCTTTCTTCTCTTTCTTTCTTCTTTCTTTCTTTCTTCTTTCTTTCTTCTTTCTGTCTTCTTTCTTTCTTCTTTCTTTCCTTCTTTCTTCTTTATTTCTACTTTCTTTCTTATTTCTTTCTTTCTTCTTTCTTACTTTCTTTCTTCTTTCTTCCTTTCTTCTTTCTTTCTTCTTTCTTTCTTTCTTCTTTCTTTCTTACTATTTTCTTACTTTTTTCTTTCTTATTTATAATTCTGTCTTTCTTCTTTCTGTCTTCTTTCTTACTTCTTTCTTTCTTTTTTCTTTCTTCTTTTTTAATTATTTCTTTTTTTTCTTTATTATTTTTTTCTTTTTTTCTTTCTTCTTTCATTTTTCTTTCTTTCTTCTTTCTTTCTTCTTTCTTCTTTCTTTCTTCTTTCTTTCTTCTTTCTTCTTTCTTTCTTCTTTCTTTCTTTCTTTCTTTCTTCTTTCTTTCTTACTTCTTTCTTTCTTACTTCTTTCTTCCTTCTTTCTTTCTTCTTTCTTCTCTCTTTCTTCTCTCTTTCTTTTTGCTTTCTTTTTTCTTTCTTCTTTCTTTCTTTCTTCTTTCTTTATTACTTCTTTCTTACTTCTTTCTTTCTTCTTTCTTTCTTTCTGCTTTCTTTCTTCTTTCTTTCTTTCTTTTTTTCTTACTTCTTTCATTCTTTCTTCTTTCTTTCTTACTTTTCTTTCTTTTTAGTTTTTTTTTCTTTCTTCTGTCTTTCTTTCTTCTTTCTTTCTTTCTTATTTCTTCTTTCTTTCTTCTTCTTCTTCTTTCTTTCTTCTTTCTTTCTTACTTCTTTCTTACTTCTTTCTTTCTTATTTATAATTCTGTCTTTCTTCTTTCTGTCTTCTTTCTTGCTTCTTTCTTTCTTACTTCTTTCTTACTTCTTTCTTTCTTCTTTCTTTATTTCTTCTTTCTTTCTTCTTTCTTTCTTCTTCCTTTCTTCTTTCTTACTTCTTTCTTTCTTCTTTCTTTCTTCTTTCTTTCTTTCTTCTTTCTTTCTTTCATCTTTCTTACTTCGTTCTTCTTTCTTTCTTCTTTCTTTCTTTTTTCTTCTTCTTTCTTTCTTCTTTCTTTTTTCTTACTTCTTTCTTTCTTCTTTCTTTATTCTTTCTTTCTACATTCTTTCTGGTTTCTTCTTTCTTTCTTCTTTCTTTCTTCTTTCTTTCTTCTTTCTTTCTTCTTTCTGTCTTCTTTCTTACTTCTTTCTTTCTTCTTTCTTTCTTCTTTCTTTCTTTCTTTCTTCTTTCTTTCTTCTTTCTTTCTTATTTCTTTCTTTCTCCTTTCTTTCTTCTTTCTTTCTTATTTCTTTCGTTCTTCTTTCCTTCTTTCTTGTTTCTTACTTCTTTCTTTGTTTCTTCTTTCTTTCATACTTCTTTCTTTCTTTCTTCTTTCTTTTTTCTCTTTTTTCTTACCTCTTTCTTTCTTCTTTCTTTCTTACTTCTTTCTTACTTCTTCCTTTCTTCTTTCTTCTTTCTTCTTTCTTTCTTCTTTCTTTCTTTCTTTTTTTCTTACTTCTTTCATTCTTTCTTATTTCTTTCTTACTTCTTTCTTTCTTTTTAGTTTTTTTTTTTCTTTCTTCTTTCTTTCTTCTTTCTTTCTTACTTCTTTCTTACTTCTTTCTTTCTTCTTTCTTCTTTCCTCTTTCTTTCTTCTTTTTTTCTTCTTTCCTTCTTCTTTCTTCATTCTTTCTTCTTTCTTCCTTTCTTCTTTCTTTCTTCTTTCTTTCTTTCTTCTTTCTTTCTTTCTTCTTTCTTCTTTCTTTCTTCTTTCTTTCTTTCTTCTTTATTTCTTCTTTCTTTCTTCTTCTTTCATGTTTCTTTCTTCTTTCTTTCATCTTTCTTTCTTCTTTCTTTATTCAATCTCTCTTCTTTCTTTCTTTCTTCTTTCTTTCTTCTTTCTTTCTTTCTTTCTTCTTTCTTTCTTCTTTCTTTCTTCTTTCTTTCTTCTTTCTTCTTCCTTTCTTCTTCCTTTCATCATTCTTTCTTCTTTCTTTCTTTCTTCTTTCTTTCTTCTTTCTTTCTTTCTTCTTTCTTTCTTATTTCTTCTTTCTTTCTTCTTCCTTTCATCATTCTTTCTTCTTTCTTTCTTTCTTCTTTCTTTCTTCTTTCTTTCTTATTTCTTTCTTCTTTCTTTCTTTCTTCTTTCTTTCTTCTTTCTTCATTCCTTCTTCTTCCTTTCATCATTCTTTCTTCTTTCTTTCTTACTTCTTTCTTTCTTCTTTCTTTCTTTCTTCTTCCTTTCTTCTTTCTTTCTTCTTTCTTTCTTCTTTCTTTCTTCTTTTTTCTTTCTTTCTTTCTTCTTTCTTTCTTCTTACTTCTTTCTTTCTTGTATCATTCTTTCTTCTTTCTTTCTTCTTTCTTTCTTCTTTCTCTCTTATTTCTTATTTCTTTCTTTCTTCTTTCTTCTTTCTTTCTTCTTTATTTCTTCTTTCTTTCTTCTTTCTTTCTTCTTTCTTACTTCATTCTTTCTTTCTTCTTTCATTCTTAATTCCTTCTTAATTCTTTCTTTCTTTTTTCTCTCTTTCTTCTTTCTTTCTTTCTTTCTTCTTACTTCTTTCTTTCTTCTTTCTTCTTTCTTTCTTCTTTCTTCTTCTTCCTTTCTTTCTTCTTTCTTTCTTCTTTCTTTCTTCTTTCATTCTTCTTTCTTCTTTCTTCTTTATTTCTTCTTTCTTTCTTCTTTCTTCTTCTTTCTTACTTCATTCTTTCTTTCTTCTTTCATTCTTAATTCCTTCTTACTTCTTTCTTTCTTCTTTCTTTCTTCTATCTTTCTTCTTTCTTTCTTCTTTCTTTCTTTCTTCTTTCTTCCTTTCTTCTTTCTTTCTTTTTTCTTTCTTTCTACTTTCTTTCTTTCTTCTTTCTTTCTTTCTTCTTTCTTTCTTTCTTTTTTCTTACTTCTTTCTTTCTTTCTTCTTTCTTTCTTACTTCTTTCTTTCTTTTTTCTTTCGACTTTCTTTCTTCTTTCTTTCTTCTTTCTTTCTTACTATTTTCTTACTTTTTTCTTTCTTATTTATAATTCTGTCTTTCTTCTTTCTGTCTTCTTTCTTACTTCTTTCTTTCTTTTTTCTTTCTTCTTTTTTAATTATTTCTTTTTTTCTTTATTATTTTTTCCTTTTTTTTCCCTCTTCTTTCATTTTTCTTTCTTTCTTCTTTCATTCTTCTTTCTTTCTTTCTTCTTTCTTTCTTCTTTCTTTCTTCTTTCTCTTTCTTTCTTCTTTCTTCTTTCTTTCTTCTTTCTTTCTTCTTTCTTCTTTCTTTCTTCTTTCTTTCTTCTTTCTTTCTTTCTTCTTTCTTTCTTACTTCTTTCTTCCTTCTTTCTTTCTTCTTTCTTCTTCCTTTCTTCTCTCTTTCTTCATTCTTTCTTTCATTCTTCTTTCTTTCTTCTTTCTTTCTTTCTTTCTTCTTTCTTAGTTTCTTCTTTCTTCATTCTTTCTTTCTTCTTTCATTCTTAATTCTTTCTTCCTTCTTTCTTTCTTTCTTCTTTCCTTCTTCTTTCTTTCTTCTTTCTTTCTTCTTTCTTGCTTCTTTCTTTCTTCTTCCTTTCTTCTTTCTGTCTTCTTCTTAATTCTTTCTTTCTTCCTTCTTTGTTTCTTCTTTGTTTCTTCTTTCTTTCTTCTTTGTTTCTTCTTTGTTTCTTCTTTCTTTCTTCTTTCTTTCTTCTTTCTTTCTTCTTTCTTTCTTCTTTCTTTCTTCTTTCTTTCTTCTCTCTTCCTTTCTTCTTTCTTTCTTTCTTCTTTCTTTCTTCTTTCTTTCTTCTTTCTTTCTTTCTACTTTCTTTCTTTCTTCATTCTTTCTTTCTTCTTTCTTTCTTCTTTCTATTTCTTTATTTCTTATTTCTTTCTTCTCTTTCTTTCCTTCTTTCTTTCTTTCTTCTTTCTTTCTTCATTCTGTCTTCTTTCTTTCTTCTTTCTTTCCTTCTTTCTTCTTTATTTCTACTTTCTTTCTTATTTCTTTCTTTCTTCTTTCTTACTTTCTTTCTTCTTTCTTCCTTTCTTCTTTCTTTCTTCTTTCTTTCTTTCTTCTTTCTTTCTTACTATTTTCTTACTTTTTTCTTTCTTATTTATAATTCTGTCTTTCTTCTTTCTGTCTTCTTTCTTACTTCTTTCTTTCTTTTTTCTTTCTTCTTTTTTAATTATTTCTTTTTTTTCTTTATTATTTTTTTTTTCCTTTCTTCTTTCATTTTTCTTTCTTTCTTCTTTCTTTCTTCTTTCTTCTTTCTTTCTTCTTTCTTTCTTCTTTCTTCTATCTTTCTTCTTTCTTTCTTCTTTCTTTCTTTCTTCTTTCTTTCTTACTTCTTTCTTCCTTCTTTCTTTCTTCTTTCTTCTCTCTTTCTTCTCTCTTTCTTTTTGCTTTCTTTTTTCTTTCTTTCTCTTTCTTTCTTTCTTTCCTCTTTCTTTCTTCTTTCTTTCTTTCTTCTTTCTTTATTACTTCTTTCTTACTTCTTTCTTTCTTCTTTCTTTCTTTCTGCTTTCTTTCTTCTTTCTTTCTTTCTTTTTTTCTTACTTCTTTCATTCTTTCTTCTTTCTTTCTTACTTCTTTCTTTCTTTTTAGTTTTTTTTTTTTTTCTTCTGTCTTTCTTTCTTCTTTCTTTCTTTCTTATTTCTTCTTTCTTTCTTCTTTCTTCCTTCTTTCTTTCTTCTTTCTTTCTTACTTCTTTCTTACTTCTTTCTTTCTTCTTTCTTTCTTTCTTCTTTCTTTCTTATTTCTTCTTTCTTTCTTCTTCCTTTCATCATTCTTTCTTCTTTCTTTCTTTCTTCTTTCTTCTTCTTCTTCTTTCTTCTTTCTTCTTCTTTCTTCTTCTTTCTTTCTTCTTTCTTTCTTATTTCTTCTTTCTTTCTTCTTCCTTTCATCATTCTTTCTTCTTTCTTTCTTTCTTCTTTCTTTCTTCTTTCTTTCTTTCTTATTTCTTTCGTCTTTCTTTCTTTCTTCTTTCTTCATTCCTTCTTCTTCCTTTCATCATTCTTTCTTCTTTCTTTCTTACTTCTTTCTTTCTTCTTTCTTTCTTCTTCTTCCTTTCTTCTTTCTTTCTTCTTTCTTTCTTCTTTCTTTCTTCTTTCTTTCTTCTTTTTTCTTTCTTTCTTTCTTCTTTCTTTCTTCTTACTTCTTTCTTTCTTCTATCATTCTTTCTTCTTTCTTTCTTCTTTCTTTCTTCTTTCTCTCTTATTTCTTATTTCTTTCTTTCTTCTTTCTTCTTTCTTTCTTCTTTATTTCTTCTTTCTTTCTTCTTTCTTTCTTCTTTCTTACTTCATTCTTTCTTTCTTCTTTCATTCTTAATTCCTTCTTACTTCTTTCTTTCTTTTTTCTCTCTTTCTTCTTTCTTTCTTTCTTTCTTCTTACTTCTTTCTTTCTTCTTTCTTTCTTTCTTTCTTCTTTCTTTCTTCTTCCTTTCTTTCTTCTTTCTTTCTTCTTTCTTTCTTCTTTCATTCTTCTTTCTTCTTTCTTTCTTCTTTCTTTCTTCTTTCTTACTTCATTCTTTCTTTCTTCTTTCATTCTTAATTCCTTCTTACTTCTTTCTTTCTTCTTTCTTTCTTCTATCTTTCTTCTTTCTTT